>NC_083438.1:37428591-37544893 GCF_020745735.1 Hemiscyllium ocellatum
CTCCAATCAGACATCCACATCCCGCTTCCAAACTAATCCATTAAAATATTACACATTAAAACACAGACTGAACTATAAAACACCACATTCAGTAACGGGAAGATCTCCTCACCTGGAACACAGACAATTGCAAAGAAATGGAAGAAAGCGAATAAGAATCTGTAGAAATTATTGGTCCTTGCATTGTTAATGTTGGGTGACCTTATTCATTAACTCTCGCGCTGGGCTTGGAGTCTGGACTGAGCTCCTGGGATAAGATTCAACACTCCCTTATCTGATCGTAAAACACCATGTGGTGTTAGTTCTAATCTATTAACAGTCTCTTTAAAAGCATCCACGTTACCTTTCACACTCCCACAACACTGGAATATTCCACATGGAAATGTAAAGGGATTGTGAACAGCACTCCCTAAAGAAAATTCCTTGAAAAAAAAATGTGTTATTTTCCAAACCTTGGTTCTGACAGCATTTGTTTATCTTTATTTTGTTCATCATCTATCTTCTTTCAGTTTTGTTTCAAGGGTCAGTCACTCAATCTAGTATGTTATTGTCGATGGTGGGTTCACATCCTGGAATTAAGGGACAGCTATAGGCTGCTGTCCTTTATCTTTTCAAGAGGATGTTCCCAACTGTACTTTGACTATTACGTAGCACAGAAATTGTACTTGCAATTGAAATAGTCTTAAAATAATAGAAACATTATGTTTTTCAAGCAGATTTTTAAAATTCACATCAAACTCGTTTGTAATGAATGTCAATTAGTAACAAACTTACTGCTAAATAAAACAATAAAGCAATTACATGGACTCCAACCGAGCCCATTCCTGCTTCATCAGTTGCATCTTCATTCAACTGAGTCCATTGGAGCTCAGCTGAGCTCAGCTCATGGATATTTCACACGTCTGAACTCAGTCTGCTCGAGCTCAAAACAACACCCGGGTACAATGATTCCAATTCTAAAGGAATGTCAGGGCACGTCTAGTACCAGTTATGCGTTTGTGGAGATAGTGGAGAACTGCAGTTGCTGGAGATTAGAGTCAAAACGAGTGGTGGTGGAAAAGCACAGAAGGGTCAGGCAGCATCCGAGGAGCAGGAGATTTGATGTTTCAGATCTCAGCTCTTCATCAGGAATGTGAGGGTTAGTGCAAAGGGGGCTGAGAGATAAATAGGAGGGTGGTAACTCGGAATGCAATTGGTGGATGAAGGTGAGGGGTGATGGTGATAGTCAGTGTGGCGGGTGGAGCCGATAGGTGGGAAGGAAGGTGGACAGGGAGGACAGGTCAAGAGGGTGGTGTCGAGTTGGAATGTTGGATCTGGGATAAGGTGGGGGAGAGGAGATGGGGAAACTGGTGAAATCGACATTGTTCCCGTGTGGTTGGAGAGTCCCAATGTGGAAGATGAGGTGATCTTCCACCAGACAGCGGGTGGCTAGAGTTTGATGGTGGAGGAGGTCCAAGGATCGGCATGTTCACGGTGGTGTGGGAGGGGATGTTGGAGTGGTAGGGGAGTTGAAGTGGTCGGTCACAGGGCAGAGAGTTTGTTTTAGTGTGTGTGTGTGTCCTGGAAATGTTCTCTGAAAACATTCAGCAAGTTGGCGTCCTGTCTCCCGGTGTGTAGGAGACCACATTGAGAGCACAAGCACAGTTGATGAGGTTCGGGAAAATCTCTATCAGATCTTGAGAGATTCTTTGGGGCCTTGGATGAAGTTGGAGTGGGAGGTGATGGGATAGGTTTTACACCTCTTGCAGTTGCAGGGGAAGGTGCGTGAGTGAAGGGTGGGTTGTGGCGGTGGGGGGGGTGGGGGGGCATGAACTTGTATTATGGAGTAGTAGGGGAATTGTCTCTGCAGAACAAGGATAAGGATGAAGAGGAAACTACATCCCTGGTTGCAGGGTGTGACTATAGGTGGCGAAAATGGCGGAGGATGATTTGTTGTATCTGGATATTGGCACTTGGCACATTCCCTCGCCACCACTGTAGATGTAAAACCTGCGCCACAACCAAATGGCCGGCACGGTGACACAGTGGTTGCACTGCTGTCACAGCGCCTGAGACACGGGTTCAATTCCCGACTCAGGCGACTGTGTGGAGTTTGCACGTTTCCCCGTGTCTGCGTGGGTTTCCTCCGGGTGCTCCGGTTTCCTCCACAGTCCAAAGATGTGCGGGTCAGGGTGAATTGGCCATGGGAAATTGCCTGTAGTGTTAGGTAAGGGGTAAATGTAGGGGTATGGGTGGGTTGCGCTTTGGCGGGTCGGTGTGGATTTATTGGGCCGAAGGCCCTGTTTCCACACTGTAAGTAATTAATCCACCCTCACCTGATACCAAGGCCCCAAAGGATCTTCCACAACCGACAGAGATTTACATGTTCCTCCACACACCTTGTCTACTGTGCCTGTTGCTCTCGATATGGTCTCCTCTGCACTGGGGAGACAGGGTGCCATCTTGCTGAATGTTTCAGAGAACACCTCTGGGACACAGGCATACAGCATCCTCACCAACCTGTGGCTGAACACTACAACTTTCCCTCCCACTCCACCAAGGACATGCAAGTCCAGGGTCCTCCACCGCCAAAGTCTGTCCACCCACCCCTGGAGGAAGAACACCTCATCTTGTGCCTGGAATCAATGTTGACTTCACCAGTTTCCTTCTCTCCTCTACCCCCACCTTATCTCAGATCTATCCATCAACTTGGCACTGCCCTCTTGAACTGTCCTACCATCCATCCTGCATCACTGCTATCTGCTCCACCCATTGCTCTGAGCTATCGCTGTCACCACCCCCACTTTCATTGACCTATATTCTTCTAGCTACCTTCACCCCGCCAGCTCCAGCTCCTCCCATTTGTCACCCAGCCCCTTGGACACACGCCCTAACCTGCATTCCTGATGAAGGGCTTATGCCCAAATCATCGACTCGCTTGCTCCTACTACGCTGCCTGACCAGTTATGTGACTGAGCCAATCACCAAGTTACTGAATTTGTTCCAGTCCGGTTACTGTGCACTGCTGGACAGATGTGCTGCCAATTTTGTGGTGTGCATTTAAAGCATGGAACCTCTGTTATAAATCCTGACTGATAATTGATTAACTCATCAAAGTATGAATGCAAAAGGACTTACTTTGTTGCATTTTTTTTTGTTTTGCACGCATTAGGACATCGAGCAAGTATACAACTTCAAGTGGAGCCCCAACAATGATACTGTATGGGTTGGTGTTAAGACATGGACTGGGAATGTTAACACTTACCCATGAACAGTTGTTCAGGAAGTGATGAGGGAAATGAGCAGGGTATTTAATGGTTGGTCACAAAGTATGTAAAGGCAGCTTTCCACTGATGGAGCCACTGGAAATTTGATTTCTTGTATGATCGAACGACCGAAATGACTCGTGTCACAGAAAGGTCAGTTGTGGTAGTTTCTGCATAACATGAAATTGAAACGTTGCACCAAGAAAGCAGATCCATCTCTCCGTGTGTGACAATCAGGGTGAGGAAGTAGAGAAACATTCAAGATGGTCAGAACAGTGCCATCCTTCCTCAATGGTGTTTGGAATGGAAAGGGAACCCAGTTAGGCTTCAGTTTGATAAACCCATGGTTACACTTGATCTGTGTAAGTTCATCACTGTGTGAGGGACCGCTCCTCAGGACGGTGGTACTGGCCTTTGGAGAATGTACAGTGTGGATTCAGCTGAATGATACGGGATGGGATTATGTCTGTAAAGGGGGAAAGAGGAACAGGTGTGTGAGTGGGGAATGAAGTCTTAAAATTTGATCCAAATGCATTGTAGAACTGACATCATAAAGTACCTCAATCATTCAGGTAGATTGAGGATCTGGAAATCTTCCCCCCAATCACTAACCGTGCTGGGAATGAATTACATCCTGCATTATTAGCATGGACACAATTCTCTTGTACAAACAGACAAAGGGTGAGTGAGGAAAATGGAACTGCACCATCTGACTGAATGATATGCAGCACCAGTGGGCTTCAGAATTCACCCTTTCTGGGGCTCTGAAAGTGGGGTTCAACTCTTCCTTTCAACAGGGGGTTTTCAGGGAGAGAAGAGGAGAGTTGAGGGAGAGCTGTTAGATCTCCTCTGCTCTCTCTCCAGTGGCAAACACATCCCTCTGGAAATGTGCAGTTTGCTGTCTGTGGTCTAACCAAGTTTATCCCACTGTGCACTGGAAATCATGCCCCACTATTTACTGAGTCATCAAAAAGGTGAACATTTATTTAAAGCAACAACTTGCCCAACAATACACATCATATTAAAATAATATGGGCCTGCAGTTTTCTTTGCTATTTAACTGTTTAATATAATCAAACCAGTTTAAACCAATGACAAAAATTGCTGTGTTGATTTGCCAGCCTGTAATGAAAGTTTAATTGTTAGCTCTTTTATGTAATCCCATTCACACAAGCAAAACCAGAGAAGACACAAATATTATGTTTGTTATAAAATTTCATGAAGGACACACTATTCAGTCGTTCCAGTTGAGTTGGCAGGGACTGATATGTTGTTCTCTTTTAGATTCTTTTGATCCCTTCCAAATGTTTGATGATGACATGAGTTTGCAGGAACACCAATTCCCAATTTCCCATTCGCTGTTTGAAAATGTGTTGTTTCTGTGTCTCTGGAAGTAACTTCCAATTGTCCTTTTTAACAGAGGATTTTCAGAGAGAACAGAGGAACGCTGAGAGGGATTAACTATCTACCAGGGTGTCTTCATTCAGTTCCCCATGCAGAAAGGGCAGAGAGTGATACGCATGCTCTGTCTTCGCAGGCTGGTTCCGAACCCTGTATTCTCCACACAATGGGCTGTCGTGAGTGAGCAAGAGATTGTTACTTTGATGAGCTCTCCTGAATACACCACAACTGGTGCATGTTGTAAAATGGATTCAAATAGTGTTTCTGATCAGAATGTCACTGAATGCACACACAGACACACACACGCACACATACACAGCCACACACACACACACACTCCCACACACTTAAACATACGTACACATTCTCACACACACACTCACACATTCATACACACACACATACACACACACACACAGAGACACACACACATACACACACAAGCACACATACACACACGCACACACACTCACACTCAAACATACGCACACATTCTCACGCACACACACACACACACACACGCACACGTACACTAACACACACACTCATGCAGATACGCACACACACACAAAGCCATATACCATCCACTCACACACGGACACGTACACACGCGCACACTCTCTTTTTTTGGATTACTTTCTTCTTTAAAGAAAAAACAATGAATATAAATCTCACAATTTTGATTGTCATTCTCTTGTCCATTTCTGACACAGTGTCCTTTTGTTAAAAGCAACACCTTTTCCTACTCGGATCCATGAACCAACAAAGTAAAAGTGCTCTCACTCTCTCGGCGGAGCAGGTACCGGCTGTCTGGTGGTTTTTTTTAAAGTCGCGGGTATAGTCCAATTTTAACGGCTAAAATTTAAATTTTTTTAAGCTCCGAGCGGACCCGGAAGCTGGTATCGCGCAAGGTTCCTGGGAAGGTTTTTTTTCTTACAAAAGCGCGCAGGAGAGGAACCCGAGGCACTACAGGGGTAGAGCCTTCCACCCGCCCTCCTCCTCTAACCTGATAATAAGACCCATTGTGGTAAGCAGCAAAGTGCTGCATTTTGCTTGTTTGTTTCTTTAGATCTAGTTTTTAAAGGTTACCTTTTAGAGGGATGGCAGCGAAGGCAGTGCAATGTTCCTCTTGCAACATGTATGAGGTGAGGGAAGCCATTAGCGTCCCTGCTGATTACACTTGCAAGAAGTGCATCCATCTCCAGCTCCTCCAAGACCGTGTTAGGGAACTGGAGCTGGATAAACTCCGGATCATTCGGGAGGCAGAGGTGGTCATAGATCAGAGCTTTAGGGAAGTAGTTACTCCGAAAGTTATAGAGGGATGGGTGACAGTGAGGGGGAGTGGGAGGAAGCAGCCAGTGCAGGGACCTCCTGCAGTCATTCCCCTCAAGAACAAGTATACCGTTTTGGATACTTGTGGTGGGTGGGACTTACCAGGAGTAAGCAACGAGGTTCAGGCCTCTGGCACGGAGCCTGGCCCTGTTGCTCAGAAGGGAAGGGTGGAGAAAGGTAAGCGATTGTTATTGGGGACTCAATAGTTCGGGGCACAGATAGGCGGTTTTGCGGGGGCAACAGAGACTCATGATTGGTATGTTGCCTCCCAGGTGCAAGGGTACGTGATGTCTCTGATCGTGTTTTCCAGGTCCTTAAGGGGGAGTGGGAGCAGCCCCAGGTTGTGGTCCACGTTGGCACCAACGATATAGGTAGGAAGAGGGGTGAGGATGTTAGGCAGGCTTTCAGGGAGCTAGGTTGGAAGCTCAGAGATAGAACAAACAGAGTTGTTGTCTCTGGTTTGTTATCCGTGCCACGTGATAGAGAGTCGAGGAATAAGGAGAGAGAGCAGTTAAATACGTGGCTACAGGGATGGTGCAGGAGGGAGGGATTCCGGTTTCTGGACAACTGGGGTTCTTTCTGGGGAAGGTGGGACCCTATAAACAGGATGGTCTGCACCTGAACCTGAGGGACACCAGTATCCTTGGGGGGAGGTTTGCTAGTGCTCTTTGGGGGATTTAAACTAACTCTGCAGTGGCATGGGAACCTGGACTGTAGCTTTAGGGCACAGGACCTTGAGTGTAGGGAGGTTAGGAACATGGCATCGATCTCGAAGGAGGGTGCCTGTAAACAGGATGGTGGCTTGAAGTGTGTATACTTCAATGCCAGAAGTATAAGAAATAAGGTAGGTGAACTTGCAGCGTGGGTTGGTACCTGGGACTTCGATGTTGTGGCCATTACAGAGACATGGGTAGAACAGGGACAGGAATGGCTGTTGCAGGTTCCAGGGTTTAAATGTTTTCGTAGGGTCAGAGGTGGGGGTAAAAGAGGGGGAGGTGTGGCATTGCTTGTCAAGGATAGTATTACAGCGGTGGAAAGGGTGATGGAGGAAGACTTGTCATCTGAGGTAGTTTGGGCGAAGGTTAGAAATAGGAAAGGTGAGGTCACCCTATTAGGAGTTTTCTACAGGCCTCCTAATAGTCCGAGAGAAGTAGAGGCAAGTATTGCGAGGATGATTCAGGAGAAGAGTGAAAGTAGCAGGGTGGTTGTTATGGGGGACTTTAACTTCCCAGATATTGACTGGGAAAGCTATAGCTCGAGTTCGTTAGATGGGTCGGTGTTTGTCCAATGTGGGCAGGAGGGTTTCCTGACACAATATGTAGACAGGCCAACAAGAGGTGAGGCCATACTGGATTTGGTTCTAGGTAATGAACCAGGCCAGGTGTTAGACTTGGATGTAGGTGAGCACTTCGGGGACAGTGACCACAACTCGGTGACTTTTACTCTCGTGATGGAGAGGGATAAGTGTGCACTGCAGGGCAAGAGTTATAGCTGGGGGCAGGGAAATTATGATGCGGTGAGGCATGACTTAGGATGCGTGGATTGGAAAAATAGGCTTCAAGGGAAGAACACAAATGATATGTGGAGATTGTTCAAGGAACATCTAATGGTTGTCCTTGATAAGTATGTACCAGTCAGGCAGGGAGTAAAGGGTCTTGTGAGGGAGCCACAGTTTAATAAGGGATTAGAATCCCTTCTGAAAGGGAAGAGGGCGGTCTATGTAAAGATGAGGCGTGAAGGTTCAGTTGGGGTGATTGAGAGTTATAAGGTAGCCAGGAAGGATCTAAAGAGAGAGCTAAGAGCAGCGAGAAGGGGACATGAAAAGTCCTTAGTTGGTAGGATTAGGGAAAACCCGAAGGCTTTCTATCGGTATGTCAGGAATAAAAGAATGACGAGGGTATGTATCGGTCCAGTCAAGGATAGTAGTGGGAAGTTGTGCGTGGTGGCGGAGGAGATTGGAGAGACACTAAATCAATACTTTTCGTCAGTATTCACTCAGGAACAGGACACTGTTGCTGACGTGAATATTGAGTCACAAGTGATTAGAATGGATTGCCTTGAGGTACGTAGGGAAGAGGTCTGGGGAACACTGGAAAGGATGAAAATAGATAAGTCCCCTGGGCCTAATGGCATTTATCCTAGGATCCTCTGGGAAGCTAGGGAGGAGATAGCGGAGCCATTGGCCTTAATTTTTATGTCGTCGTTGTCTACGGGAATAGTGCCAGAAGACTGGAGGATAGCGAATGTGGTCCCCTTGTTCAAGAAGGGGAGTAAGGATAGCCCTAGTAACTATAGGCCAGTGAGACTCACTTCTGTTGTGGGCAAAGTCTTAGAGAGAATTGTAAGGGATAGGATTTATGAACATCTGGATAGGAATAATGTGATCAAGGATAGTCAGCATGGTTTTGTGAAGGGCAGGTCGTGCCTCACAAAACTTATTGAGTTCTTTGAGAAGGTGACCAAGGAAGTGGACGAGGGTAAAGCAGTAGATGTGGTGCATATGGATTTTAGCAAGGCGTTCGATAAGGTACCCCATCGTAGGCTATTGCAAAAACTACGGAGGTATGGCATTGAGGGTGCATTTGAGGTTTGGATTCGGAATTGGCTGGCTGGAAGCAGACAGAGGGTAGTAGTTGATGGTATAGGTTCATCTTGGAGCGCAGTTACTAGCGGTGTTCCGCAACGATCTGTTTTGGGACCATTGCTGTTTGTCATTTTTATAACTGACCTGGTAGAAGGGCTTTAAGGCTGGGTGAGCAAGTTTGCGGATGACACGAAAGTCGGTGGAGTTGTGGACAGTGAAGAAGGATGTGGCAGGTTACCGCGGGATATAGATAAGCTGCAGAGCTGGGCAGAAAGGTGGCAAATGGAGTTCAATGTAGCTAAGTGTGAAGTCATTCACTTTGATAGGAGTAACAAGAAGATGGATTACTGGGCTAATGGTAGACTACTTGGTAGTGTGGATGAGCAGAGGGATCTTGGTGTCCATGTACACAGATCTCTGAAAGTTGCCACCCCGGTAAATAGTGCTGTGAAGAAGGCATATGGTGTACTGGGCTTTATTGGTAGAGGAATGAAGTTCCGGAGTCCTGTGGTCAAGTTGCAGTTGTATAAGACTCTGGTGCGGCCTCATCTGGAGTATTGTGTGCAGTTTTGGTCGCCATACTATAGGAAGGATGTGGAGGCACTGGAACGGGTGCAGAGGAGGTTTACCAGGATGTTGCCTGGCATGGTAGGAAGATCGTATGAGGAAAGGCTGAGGCACTTGGGACTTTTCTCATTGAAGAAAAGAAGGTTTAGGGAGATTTGATAGAGGTGTACAAGATGATTAGGGGTTTAGATAGGGTTGACAGTGAGAACCTTTTTCCGCTAATGGAGTCAGTTGTTACTAGGGGACACAGCTTTAAATTAAGGGGTGGTAGGTATAGGACAGATGTTAGGGGTAGATTTTTTACTCAGCTCGTTGTGAGTTCATGGAATGCCCTGCCAGTAGCAGTGGTGGACTCTACCTCTTTATGGTCATTTAAGCGGGCATTGGATAGGCATATGGAGATTATTGGGCTAGTGTAGGTTAGGTAGGCTTCGGTCGGCCCAACATCGAGGGCCGAAGGGCCTGTACTGCACTGTATTTTTCTATGTTCTATGTTTTGAATCCACCACTGTGAACAGAAATGTGGAGGAGACGGTGTTGGACTGGGATGGACAAAGTCAGAAGTCACACAACACCAGGTTATAGTCCAACAGGGTTATGGAGCGAAGCCCCTTCGTCAGATGTAGGGAGAGTGAAACTCACGGACACAGAATTTATTGACAGAAAGATCAAGGGGATGCAGAGAGATCAAAAGATCCCACAAGTCCCTGCAGGTGACCAAGGGTGTTAGACGGTGGGAGCTGCCCGGGTTTCCTCCAGATGCTCCAGTTTCCTCCCACAATCCAAAAGACATACAGGTCAGGTGAATTGGCCATGCTCAATTGCCCATAGTGTTAGGGGCATTAGTCAGGGGTACATAAGCGGCAGGGGAATGTTTCTGGGTGGATTAATCTTTGGCGGATGTGTTGGGCTGAAGGGCCTGTTTCCACACTGTAGGGAACCGAATCAATTCTCTCAAAAGGAAGATTTTACAGAGATAGAACAGTATGGTGGAGTTATGTTCAATGTGACATGAACCCAAGGTCAGAGTTGAGGTTGGCTTCATGGTTACAGGACTTAGCTATCAGTTTCTGCTTGGTAATTCTGTGTTGTCAATTATCTCAAAGGCTGCCATGGAGAACACATTCCTAGAGATCAGAGGCTGAATATTCTTAACCCCTGAAGGAGGGAGCAAACATTCCTGTCTGGGACATTGTTACACAGTGTCCTTTCATCAGTTGCCATAGCGTCTGCCTGGTCTCGCCAATGCAATCAAAGGAAACATTTCTTGAATTTTGGCAGATACAAAAAGCTCTCGTTCACTCATCTCCTTCAGAGAAGAGAATACGACCATCCGAGCTTAGTGTGATTTTCCATGTGGATCCAGACCCACAGGAATGTGCCTCACTCTGAACTACTCCCGGGAAAGTTAGGGATGGGTCATAATTTTAGCTGGTCAAACCAATCCCAATGATAACCCTTGACTGAATGAACACAGTTGTGAATGAATGCAGAACCAACAGATGGAGAGAATGAGAAAGGAATGGAAGTAAAAAGAGAGATGTTGACAAATTATTAATGTTTGAGGGGAGACATAGCTTCCATGAAGTGTTTCATGTTGAACGTATCACATGAAGCATTAAATGTTTTGTTTCCTGGTGAATATTTTGAGTGTGCGTGGATGTAATTCATCTTAAATTTGTAAAGGGAATCAAGAGACAACTTTCATAACATATATTTTTCTTTTTGCTGTGTCTACACAAATTAGGATTTCCAACTTGTGAAAAGACCGAAGTCAAACAAAGACACAATGCCCACAAGATGTGTTTTTCTTCACTTTTATTCCTTTCCCCCTGAGCTCTCTCTCAGACATGGACAGAAACACCCCCAATCTTTTGTGAAGGAGAGAAAAGGAGGCGAGGGAAGTTTTCCACGTCCCACGGCTCAAGCAGATAATTTCTCCTCTTCATCTCTTTACGTGGAGAATAACAGGGGAATTCAGGGGGACATGAAGATTGGAGAGAACTCAGAGATGGGCACAAACTGCGTGGGGTATTTCAGTCTCAATCACTTTTCTTATTTTGATGTAGGGATACATTCACAGATGAGAGTGAAGGGATATTTCAGAGCCCTCTTCAGCTCCTCTCTGAATTTACTCTGGGTCAGAGCATAAAGGGCAGTGTTTGTACAGGAGCTCAGGTAGAAGAGCATTGTCCCAGATATGTCAGCGATCATAACAGGATGGTCATAACTGGGGTAAAAATGGTTGTTGGTAATCTCCATCAGTAAGAAAACACTGACCTTGGGCATCCACAACAATATAAAACTGCCGGAGACAACAAACAGCAGGATGATGGATTTCCGCCTGTTGACCATCTCTGCATCTCCTCTCTGGTCCCTGTTACTGGGAGCTCGGAGACCCCTGCGTGCCCGGTTTGCCAAGACAATGTGCCTGACGGTCAGAGCATTGAACAGCAGGATCAGGAGGTAGGGGATCAATGGGTTCAGCAGCTGGTGGAGCCAGAAAAATGCCACCCATCCTGGCAAGATGAAGAACTCTGGTCTGATGCCACAGCCCCAGGGCACACCACCCCATGTGCCCAAAGATTGGTATTTGTAGTAAAATGGAATGTTTCTCAAAATGCTCACTAAACAAACAATGGTTATCACTGAGGCTGCTGTTCTGGCAGAACAATATCTGGCTTTCAGATTGTGGCAACAAATGGCCACAAAGCGATCAATAGTGAAGGCGATGGTCAACCAGACGGAGCAGTCAATAGCAGCATAGCCCATGATGACGTTAAACTTGCACACCGCTGTGTAAAACAGGAAGGAAGCTGGGAAGTACTTAAAACCAAGAGTTTTCAGTATCACATTGAATGCAATGACCAGGAGATCCGCTGTTGCCATGGAAATCAGGTAGATAGATATACCTTTGGTGATGCCACATTTTCCACGAGAGAGAATCACAATTGTCAATAAATTTGCTGGAAGACAGATTGAAACATTATTCCAGGTGTGTGATTGTGAACATTCCCCTTGTTTTGGACCAGGCCAGAACCCACTGAAAACATTTAGACAAAGTAGCCTCTCCCCTATCTTTTTCTCATTTTTAATTGAGATGTGAAGTGAATATTCCAGTTGTGATTCAGCTGGTCAAACCACTCAGCTTAAAATAAAACAGAATTTATTTAAATACTACCATTGAAACATGAACAAAAGAAAGCAGAATTTAGAATAAATTAACTACTGGAAAACTTAACAACTTGACACACAATAATTAACTGTTCCAATCTAGTAACATCCCACAAACACAGCCCTTGGCACAAAGGGAAATTTAAACACAGATTCTTTCAGGCAGGAGGGAACAGCATCCAGAAAGAGATTTCAGAGAAAGGCAGAGGTATTCTTTACAAAGCTTTTAACCTTTCATGTGACTGCTACAGTTACAAAATGAGAAAAAATCTGTAATGGGAGAACCAGCCTCTCGTCTTCCATTGTTTAACTAAACTCTTCGACACCTCTGCCTTTCCAGCCTCTCTTCAAAACATCCAAGCACAGAAGTGGAATGTTGGGTTAGTAAGTTTGCCAATGACACAAAGGTTGATGGTGTTATAGATAGTGTCAGGGGCTGTTGCAAAGTACAACTAGACATTGACAGGATGCAGAACTGGGCTGAGAAATGGCAGATGGAGTTCAACCTGGATAAATGCAAAGTGCTTCATTTTCGAAGGTTGAATTTGAATGCTGAACACAGGGTTAAAGGCAGGATTCTCGGGAGAGTGGAAGAGCAACAGGCTCTTGTGGTCCACATACATAGATCCCTGAAAGTTGCAACCCAAGTTGATAGGGTTGTTCAGGAGGCTTATGGTGTTTTGGCTTTCACTAACAGGGGGATTGAGTTTAAGAGCTGGGAGGTTATGCTGCAGCTCTATAAAGGCCTTGCTAGACCTTGTTAGGCTTGGAATATTGTATCCACTTCTGGTTGCCTCATTATAGGAAGGATGTAGAGGCTTTAGAAAGGTTGCAGAGGGGGTTTACCAGAATGCTGCCTGGATTGGAGGGCTTGTCTTATGAAGTGAGGTTGAGTTAGCTCAGCCTTTTCACACTGGAGAGAAGGAAGAGGTGACTTGGTCGAGGTGTACAAGGTAATGAGAGGTATGGATAGAATAGATAGCCAGAGACTTTTTCCCAGGGCAGGAGTAGCTGTCACAATGGCTCATATATTTAGGTGATTGGAGGAAGGTAATATGGTGATGTCAGAGGTAGGTACGTTATGCAGAGAGTGGTGGCTGTGTGGAATGCACTGCAAGATTTGCTGGAAGAGTCAGAGACATTTGGGACATTTAACCAACAGCTGGACAAGCCCATGGATGGCAGTGAATTGAGGGGTGTGTAGGTTGGGTTGACCTTAGATTAAGATAAATGCTCTGAACAACATCGCGGGGTGAAGGGACTGTACTGTGCTGGACCGTTCTATGTTGCATGTCCTCAAACCTTTTTAAAATGACAGCATTGTCACCACTGACATTGTCAGCACTGACATCAAGAACAGGAACGTCTTTACAACAACAACAACTGAGAGGTTTTCGAATTTACAATGACCAGGCGCCTGAAAAGACTTTACCACCTGCAGTGCGTGTGTGAAAACTGATAAATTTTGGAATTAAGGAAAGGCAGAAGCAAGGTTGACCAAGTTCCCACAAACAGAATGATAGACCGTACTCGTTGTTTCTGTGCGTGATGCTGATTGAAGTAATCAAGGAGCACTGATACCTTCGAATGTTTCATTTCCAAGAAAGCAATCGAAAGTAGCTTGAAGCTGCATGTGGAATCATCATCTCAGACTGAGGAGGACATCACCAGCACCGCTCCGCAGGATAGGGTTTAGAATGATGCTAAAACTCTGGAGTTTGCTCTGAACACAGAATCTTGAAATTCAAACTATGTAACCCATCGAGCTAAAGCACCTTGACTGGGTTGTTAACGCTAAACTGACTGGGAGTTATAAACCCTCAATGCACAATTCGGTGAGCTAGTTGCAAAATAGAACAGTAGAACACAGTCCAGGCTCTTCCCCCGTCAATGTTGTGCCAATCTTTGATCCTACTCGAAGATCAAACTCTGAGATCATTTTACTATCATCCACGTGTCTGTCCAAGTGCTGCTTAAATGTCCTTAAAGTGTCTGACTCTACTGTTACCGTTGGAAGTGCATTCCACTCACACACCGCTCTCTGTTTGATGATCCTGCCTCTGACATCTCTCCTCAACCTTCTTCCAATCACCTGAAAACTATGCCCCCTCATGATAGCCGTTTCTGCCCTGGGAACATATCTCTGGTTACCCACTCTATCCATGTCCCTCATCATCTTGTACACCTCTATCAAGTCACCTCTCATCCTTCTTTGTGACAATGAGAAAAGCTGCAGCATGAACTCGATGCTCTTAAAGTCAATCCTCCTGTAATGAAAGTCAACACACCATATGCCTTCTTAACAACCCGATCAACTTGGGTGGCAAGTTTGAGGGATCTATGGACATGGAAACCAAGATCCCTCCATTCCTCCACACTGCCAGGAATCCCGTCTTTAATCCTGTATTCTGCATTCAAATTTGATCTTCCAAAGAGAACTTTTCCCACTTTTCCAGATTGAACTCTATCTGCCCCTTATCAGCCCAGCTCTGCATCCTGCCAATGTCCCATTGCAACCTACAACAGCCCTCCACACTCTCCACAATGCCACCAACCTTCTCATCAGTGGCAAACTTACTAACCTACCCTTCCACTTCCTCATCCAAGTAATTTATAAAAATCATAAAGAGCAGGACGCTGTAGGGAATCTAATCTCATCAAACCGATCCCTGTGCAACACCACTGGTCACCGAGCTCCAGGCTGAATACATTCCATCTACTGCCATACTCTGTCTGCAATGGGCCAGCCAATTCTGTATCCAGGCAGACAGATTTCCCTGCATCCCCTGCCTTCTTACTCTCTGAATGAGGAGAAAGTGAGGACTGCAGATGGTGAAGGTCAGAGTCGGAGAGTATGATGCTAGAAAAGCACAGCTGGTTGGGCAGTTATGATCACTCCTGATGAACGGTTTATGCCCGTAACTTGGATTCTCCTGCTCCTCAGATGCTGCCTGACTGGTGATTTTCCAGCACCACCCTCTACGACCACTTTCTGAATGAGCCCATTGTGGGGAACCTCATCAAATGCCTTGTTAAAATCCATGTGTGCCACATCCACTGCTCTACCTTCATCAATGTGTTTCATCACTTCCTCAAAGAATTTAATAACATTTATGAGGCATGTTCTGCCCCTGTCAAAATTCCAATGTTTCAAGTGGTTCCACAGAGCAGTCTCATTTGTAAAGGAAGATAAATGTGCACAGAATGAATAACCACAGATACTAGTCAATATAATCATGACTGAGAATGGAAAGAAGGTGCAATCACTTCTGAGAAATCCCTGTGATGTGTTGGAATGATAGCAATCCCCTCCTTTTAGGACCTTCTCAGGGACAGAATTCAAATCAAAACATTGTCACTGCCCCATGATACAACCTATTCCCAATCCTTGCCTTTTTTACAGCTGTGCACACTCTCTGTCCTCTGGTTAATCTAAGTTCTCCCACTTCCCTTCTGATTTATATCAGCAAGGAGTGATGATGGATATTGGAACATTGGACCTGAAAATGATTAGCCCTTTTTCTCAGTGTACAACATAAATAACGACATGGGCTGTCCGTGGTGAACAGCCCATTATATATATTTTCCCACAGCACTCTTTGTATGAAACATAAATCATTCAGAACAAAATGGAGATTGCAAAGTAAATGAAAGTAGGTCTCTCACTTCAATCCCCTTTCTGATTGAGTGGTGTGCTTAAAATTATTAACAAAATGGAATTGGGTTCTTGCTCTACAAAATGGAAGTGTAGATTCTGAATTAATGGTGATTAATGGGATTGTGCAAAGATCCAATATTGTTGCTCTGCTAACCATGAGTTCCCTTAGTGGAAGAGAGAGCATCGAGCAGCGAAAAGACATCAGGCATTAACCAATAAAACTGCATGTTAATTGTAAAAAAATTCCTTACCCAGAGAAGATATAGAACATAAAATTCATTGTATAACAGGACAATGGGTTGTTTTTATTCACTAAGGGATGAGGGTTTGTTGGTTTGTCCAGTGATAATTGCCAATGAATAGCCCATGAGAAGGTGGGGGTGAGCTGTAATTCTTGATTTGCTGTACTCCAAGTGTTGTATGTAGACCCATAATGCTGTTAGTGAGGGAAT
Organism: Hemiscyllium ocellatum; assembly: GCF_020745735.1. Classification (NCBI taxonomy): domain Eukaryota; kingdom Metazoa; phylum Chordata; class Chondrichthyes; order Orectolobiformes; family Hemiscylliidae; genus Hemiscyllium; species Hemiscyllium ocellatum. The sequence continues at coordinate 37,445,005 of NC_083438.1, forward strand.
CCCAGGATACTGAGCAAGGGGCACTGAAGGTACAGTGATAGGTTTCCAAGTCAGGATGTGGAGTGGCTTGTCTGGGAACTTTCAAGGGGTGGTGGTCCCATGTATCTGTTGCCCTCGTCCTTCTAGATGGATGTGTCCATGTCTTTGGAAAGTGCTGTCGAAGGAGCCTTGGGGAATACCTGTGTGGTGCATCTTGTGGATGGTACACACTGGTGTTACCATAGTCCTGCACATTCTTCCACTCCGGAATGGAAACAAAATTCCGTGTGGGTTACCCAGATAGAACCCCTCTCTCCCATTCCCTTCAGCAGTACATTCCAGTCTCTAAACACTCACTACCATGAAACACTGTTCCTTCAAAGCTCATTTGTTCCTCTTGCCCATTGTATTCTATCTAACAATCCCTTCCTGTCTGCAGGTTGGCCAGTTAGCTTTATATCATTGATACCATCACATGTAGGGCTTAGCACAAAGGTGAATTCAATCTTTCAGAATTGGATTCCATTGTTCATTCCTACAATGTTATAAATTACACAAGTGTTCACCATTCCATGGGATTGCATAGGTTGGTGGAATAATAAAGATTGAGTGAGATTGTTGGATATTATCCCTCTGTCTATCACAACTCCCTCAACATTACTGTTTGACCTGTGAGTTTAATGTTTTCACATTCTTACCCCATACTCTTCATAAAATTGCCAGCAGTCATCTCCCTCCGGCACCCGCTCAGTCAATGAATCCAACTAGCAACAACTCACAGCTGGAAGTGGAAATCTCACTCCACCTCTGGTCCGTGTAAGAACTGTGTAAAATTGATTCCCTCTGCTTCCAACTTTCCTGTCACTGGAAACATTTGACTTATTTGCTCTCGCAGCACCATTTATCAGATGAAGCAGCCGTGTAAGATCTTCCCAGCTCCTTTCTGATCCATGGAAGATGTGCAATTCTCTGAAGGCTCTGCATGGATCTGAGGTTATCAAATTACCATTTTTAATCTCCTTCCATTTAGCACCTTCCCAGGGACAGAATTCAAATCAAAACATTGTCACTGCCCCAAGATACAACTTATTTCCAAACCTTGCCTTTTTTACACACACTCTCTGTCTTCTGGTTAATCAAAGTCCTGCTACAGGAATCATCATAATTTTAATCATTTCTAACATTGAAAACTGCAGAGAACTACAATGCCAAAGCGCTTGGGGAGACTTGTACATCAAACACAGAAAGCTGGCAGACAGGAGCAGCAGATCATCAGGAAGGTCAATGGAATTTGTCCCTGACTTCCAGGGGGTTGGAGTATAAGAGTAGGGAATTCTTACTGCAACTGAACAAGGTTCTGTGGAGACCACATCTGGAGAAATGTGAGAAGATTTGGTCCCATCATTTATCATTTCATTACAGGCAGTTCAGAGAAGGTACTGTAGCAAGATCCCTGGATGATTTGTCTTGTGGGCAAAGATTACACAGGTTAAGATGGTCGTCACTGAAGTTAAGAAGAGTGGGAGGTGACATCATTGAAAGAATGAGGATTCTTAAGGGGCTGGACAGGGTCAATGCTGAGAGGATGTTTCCCCTCATGGGAGACTCTAGGACAAAAGGGCACAGTCTCAGAATATAGGAGCTGAAATTTAACACTGAACTGAGGGGGGATGTCTTCCCTCAGTGGGTTGTGAGTCTTTCAAAATCTTTGCCATTGTTAGCTGTGAGATATAAAAAATCTTTTGTATATTTTAGGCTGCATTACTAGATTATTGATCAGTTGGAGGATCAAGGGTAATGGGGGAAGAGCAGGATTTGGGGAATCTAAGATCATCTGAGATCCGATTTATTGGTGAAGCAGGCTCCAGGGGTAATTTCTTCAGGTTTTGGGGTTTATTCTGCTCACGCTCTCTATCCCGCCATCCCTGCATCCCCCATCACCGTCAGTTCCAAGGACACTGGGCAACCTCTTTCCTCTCTCCATACAACTGAAGATTCTCATTCCTGGTAACATTCCGGAAAAATGGCACTGCAGCTTCCCCAAGGTCACTCCTTCAATCAGTCCAACCACATCCCACTTCCGAAGTCATCCATCAAATATCTCACCATAAAACACAGACCGAACTATAAACACCACAGTCAGAAACGGGGAAGATCTCCTCACCTGGAACACAGACAATTGCAAAGAAATGGAGGAAAGCGAATGCGATCTGTAGAATTATTAGTCCTTGCATTGTTAATGTTGGGTGATCTCATTCATTAACTCTCGCGCTGGGCTTGGAGTCTGGACTGAGCTCCTGGGATAAGAATCAACACTCATTTATACATGATCGTAAACAACATGTGTGATGTCTCATGTTAATTCAAATCTATTCAGCACTCTCTTCAACCCCATCCCCATTACATAGCACAGTCCCACTACACTGGTTTATTCCATGTGGAGATGCAAAAGGATTGCAAACAGCACTCCCTAAGGAATGTTCCTTCAAAATAAAACTTGTGGTTGTTTTCCAAACCCTTTTCTGACAGCACTCTTTATTATTATTTCTTGTTCATCTCCTACTTTCTTTCAGTTTTGTTTCACATCAGTCACTCAATATATTATTGTCCATGGAGGGCTCACATCCTGGAATTAAGGGACAGCAACAGACTGCTGTCCTTTATCTTCTCGAGAGGATGTTTTCAACGGTGCATTGTGTATTAAGGAGATCAGAAATAGTACTTGCAATTGAAATGTTCTTAAAATAATGGGAAACATTTTATTTCTCAGATTTTAAAATGGACTTGAAACACATTTCTAATCAATGTCAAAATGTAGCAATCTTCCACTGAATAAAACAATAAAGCAATGACATGGATTTCAACTGATCCCATTCCTGCTCCATCAATTGGAGTCCAACTCAACCCATCCCCATCCAACTGAGTCCATTGGAACTCAGCTGTGCTCAGCTCATGGAGCTTTTACACACCCGAACTCACTCTGTTCGAGATCAACACAACACCCAGGTGCAATGGTTCCAATTCCAAAGGAACCCAATATCATGGCACATTCAGCAACAGTTGTGTATTTGTTCATATCACTGAGTTGTTACGTTTGTTCCAGTCAAGTTAATACACACACTGGACAGGTCTGCTAGCGATTCTGTGTTTTACTCTTTGAAGCATGGATTCAGTGTTCTGCATAATGGCAAATGATGGATCGGCTAATCAAATTATCATTAAGAAAGAAAGTACTTTGTTGCAGTTATTGTCTGGCAGTTATCAGGATCATGTGCAAGAATGCAAATTCAAGTGGAAAACCACCATTGATACTGTATGGTTCAGTTTAAAGTCACAGACTGGGAATGTGAGTACTTACCAGTGAACATGGAACAGTTGCTATGGAAGTGATGATAGACACGAACGGCATATTTAAAGTTGGTCATAAATTAAACAAAGAGTTTTCCACCTGATGGAGATACTGAAATTTTGGTTTGTCATGGGATCTAATGGTGGAACTGCAATGTGCCACAGAAAGGTCAGCTGTGTAAGTTTCCACATAGTGAGAAATTTAACGTTGTACCAGGAAAGCAGATCCAACCATCCCTGTGTGACAATCAGGGTGAGGAAGTTGAGAAACATTCAAGATCCTCAGAGCAGTGCCATCCTTCCTCAATGGTGTTTGAAATGGAAAGGGAACCCAGTTAGGGCTTCAGTTTGATAAACTCTTGATTACACTTGATCTGTGTAATTTCATCGTTGTGTAAGGTACCGCTCCTCAGGAAGACGGTACTGGGCTTTGGAGAATGTAGAGTGTGGATTCAACTGAATGACAGGAGGAGATAAAGCATGGGATTATGTGTGTGGAAAGGGGGAAACAGTCTTAAATGTCAGCCAAGTGCATTGAAAGACTGACATCGTAAAGTACCTCAATCATTCAGGTAGAGTGAGGATCTGGAAACCTTCCCCCCAGTCACTAACCATGTTGGGAATGAATTACATCCTGCATTATTAGCACGGGCACAATTCTCTGGTACAGACAGACAAAGGGTGAGTGAGGAAAATGGAGCTGCACCATCTGACTGAATGATATGCAGCACCAGTGGGCTTCAGAATTCACCCTTTCTGGGTCTCTGAAAGTGGGGTTCAACTGTCCCTTTCAACAGGGGGTTTTCAGGGAGAGCAGAGGACAGGTGAGGGATAGCTGTTAGATCTTCTCTGCTCTCTCTCCAGTGGCAAACACATCCCTCTGGAAACATGCAGTTTGCTGTCTGTGGTCTAACCAAGTTTATCCCACTCTGCACTGGAACTCAAGCCCCACTATTTACTGAGTCATCCAAAAGTTGAACATTTGATTAAAGCGCCAAATTGCCCAAATATACACATCGTAATAACAGAATATGGGCCTGCAGCTTTCATTGCTATTTAACTGTTTAACATAATCAAACCAGTTTAAACCAATCACAAAAAAAAAGCTGTGTTGAAATGCCAATCTGTAACTACAATTTAATTATTCTCTCTTTTAAGAAATCCCATCCACGTAAACAAAGTCTGAGAAGACACAGATATCCCATTTTGCGATAAAGTGATATGGATGTTTTCGCTTCACTGACTTTTCCATACCCTGGTATTCTCCATGCACTTGGCTGCAGTGACCTGTCCAGGGAACAAACAAGAGATTGTCACTGTGCTGAGATCTCCTGAACACACAACAGCTGGTGCTATTTGGAAAACTAACCAAAATAGCATTTCTGATCAGAATTGCAACGAATGTGCATGTACACGCGCGAGCGCACGCTAACGCACACACTTATTCTCTCTCTCACACACACGCACTTACACACGCACACACTCAAACTCACCCACACATGTACACACACTCATATATATTCACAAATGTGCTCGGACACAGACACGCATACACTTACACACAGACACACTCACAAACACATGCACACAGATGCACACTCAAACACACATGCACGCGCAAACACACACCCATATCGATTCCACACACACACAGATACACACGCACTTTTTTTTGGATGCATTTCTTCTTCAATGAGACAATAATGAATATAAATTCGATCATTTTGATGGTAACTGCCTTTTCCCTCAGGTGGGGAGATTTGAATACGGGACACAGAAATGGTGATTAGAGAAAGATTTAATAAAGACATCAGAATTGAACTTTTTACACAGATGGTGTGGATTGACCTTTCTGAGCAAGTGGGGAATGCAGGGACATTGACAAAGTTTAAATAACATTTGGATGGATACATGAATTTGAAAGGTTTGGAGGGACATGCACCATGAGCAGGCAGGTGGGACTCGTTTAGTTTAGGTTTGTTGTTGGTGTGAATTTGTTGGAATGAAGGGTCTGTTTCCGTGCTCTCTGACCCTATGACTATGACAGGAGCTTATTCTAAGACTAAAACCACCGTCCTACACAGTGTCCTTTTGGTCAAAGCAATACCTTTACCCACTTGGGTCCATGGTCCATTCTGAACACAGGTGTGGAGGGGCCAGTTTTGGACTCGGGTGGACAAACTCAGAAACACCAGGTTATAGTCCAACAGGTTTATTTGAAATCACAATCTTTCGGAGCACAGCCCCTTTGTCAAATGAAGTGAGAGTGAAGTTCACAGAACACAGAATTGATAGGCAGGGAGGCCTGGGCTGGGGTGGGGGTTGGTGGGGGGAGGTGGGGGAGAGGTTGCAGAGAGATCAAAAGATCATACACATGGTGTGAGTGAAGTGTGGAATAATAAGTTTCTGCAGGTGACAAACAGTGTTAGACGGTGTGAGGGAAGTGTCAACAGCTGAATAGCGAGTGAAGAGATGATGTATAATCTGATTAAATGAGGCAGAGAGATAATGGGAACGAATTAATCAGAATGTGGTGCTGGAGACAAACCAAATGACTGGAGTAACATGGAACACAAACAGAAGATGCTGGAAAAGCTCAGCAGGTCCGGCAGCAACTGTGAGGAAAAGCAGAGGAAGGGTCACAGGACCCGGGATTGGCGATTGTTGCACAGTGTCCATTCATCTTCTGTTGTAGTGTCTACACTGTCTTGCTAATGCACCATGCCCAGGGCATCTTTGCCAGTAGACCAACACAGTCAATAGAGTGCCCTTCATCGTCTAGTTCTTCCTCAGAGTGGATGACGACAGGTGGCCTTCGAGATACACAACACAGAATCATTGAGCAGGAACTGATAGCCAAGTTCTGTACCCATGAGGATGGCTTCATCTGTGATCCTGGGTTCATGTCATTCTACAACTAACCCCACCACACAGTTCTGTATCTATAAACACTAACTTCATGTTCAGTATTGACGCTTTCACCTGGATAACCTGCTAGAATCTCTCTACTGTTTTAGTTTGTGTAGTTTTGTATTACTTATTACATTGTTTTGACACCCAGTGTATGGCTCTTGGACTTATCATGTTATTCCAGTCATGTCAATTCACTCCAGCACCACATTATTTTTATTTTTTGTAATTATGTCTCTGTCTCAATTAATCAGATCATAGACCATCCTTTTACATGTTATTCAGGGATTGACACTTCACTCACACCATCCGTCATGTTTGATCACCTGCACGGTTTTTCTTGCTCAGCCTCTCATTTTGAGTGTGCATGATTATAGATCGTGTGAGATTGGTGAAGGGAATCACATAAAACAAAGACACAACATTCACAACCTACATTTTTTTTCTGAAGTCGCACATATGTGCATCATGTCAGGATTGTGAAAGGAATAAGGTAACACCAAGGCACAAAGTACATACTGTACATTTTTCTTTATTTTTCTTTATTTCCTCCTGAATACTCTCTCAGATGTGAACAGAATCACCTCCAATGTGGTTAAAGGAGAGAAAAGGAGGTGAGGGAAATTTTCTGTCAGATGGGAAACTGACCATTCTCATAACCTTGGACAGGATCCAGCCCACGAGGTAATCCAGACCACTGCCTGCTGGGATGAGAATCAAAATACCATCCAAAATGCATTGCACACCACAGGGCTTTGGGGAATGGGGCTATTGGAATGGTGTCTGTGCTGGAAGGGATATCAGGCAGGGTGTTCATTGAGAAGCAGAGTGGGTCAGAGATTCATCAGTCATTTGAAACCTCACAGGAAGAATGACATGCCCATGAATTGACACCTCTTGAAAAACTGATCTTATTTTCTTTAAGGCTGTTGGACAACTGTATTTCTCAAGGAAAGGTTTGATTAGGAGTAATCAACATGGCTTTGTATGTCGAGATCATGCCTTACAAATTTGTTAGAGTGTATTGATGAAGTGAACAGGAAGGTTGAAAAGGGCCGGCCGATTTGTATTTCAGTTCGGCCATTGATAAGGGTGCTCTGGAAGGTTAGATCGCACGTAATGCAGGATGAGCTGGCATATTGGACACAAAATTGGCTCGATGGTAGGATGCAGAGCATAATAGTGGAAGGATGCTTGTCAGACTGGAAGCCTGTGACTAATGGAGTGCCTCAGGGTTTGGTGCTGGGACCATTACTGTTTGTTATCTATATCAACCATTTGGATGAGAATGTACAAGGTTTGACATGCTTAGTCAGTTTGCAGATGACACTAAACTAGGCGGTACCTTGGACAGTGAGGAAGGTTATCAGAAATTGTGGCAGGATATTGCTCACCTGGGGAAATAGGCTGAGAAATGGCAAATGGAGTTTATTGCAGTTAAGTGTTTGGTCTCACATTTTGGGAAAGTCAAATAAAGGGAGGAGTTTCATGGTGAATGGTAGGGCCTTAAGGAGTGCAATGGAACTTGGAGTTCAGGTTCACAGACCTGTGAAAGTGGAATCACAGGTAAACAGGGCAGTGAAGAAGGCTTTTGTCACATTGTCCTTATCAGTCAGGGCACTGAGTAGTGAAGGTGGGAAGTTATGGTGCAGTTATACAGGAGCGGCTGCACGGAGATCATTGTGCTCTGTTTTGGTCACTTTGTGATTGGAAGAATGTTATCACACTGGAAAGAATGTAAAAGAAATTTACAAGGATGGTGCCAGGACTCAAGGAACTGAGTTATAGGGAGAGTCTGGAGAAACTAGGACAATTTTCTTTTGAGAATAGGAGACTGAGTGGGGACATTATCGAAGCATCTAGTACCATGAGAGGCATGGATCGGGTAAGTGCACTCAGACATTTTCCCGGGATTGGGAAATTGAGGACGAGAAGGCATCAGCGTAAGGTTAGAGGGGAAAGAATGAAAGGGAACCAGAGAGTTTTTTACGCAGAGGGTGATATGGATATGGGATGGGCTGCCAGTGGAAGTGGTTGAGGGGGGTACATTAACGACATTTCAAAGGCATTTGGACAAATACATGGAGAGGAAATGATTGGAAGGATATGGGCTAAGTACAGGGAAATGGAGGCTAGCATGGATGGATATTTTGGTTGGCATGGAGCAGTTTGTACCAAAGGGCCTGTCTCCATGCTACAGGACACTATGCATCGATGAGAAATGGTGAGAGCACAGAGAGGGGCACAAACTTCAGTCTTAATCACTTTTCTTATTTTGATGTAGGGATACATTCACGGATGAGAGTGAAGGGATATTTCAGAGCCCTCTTCAGCTCCTCTCTGAATTTCCTCTGGGTCAGAGCATAAAGGGCAGTGTTTGTACAGGAGCTCAGGTAGAAGAGCATTGTCCCAGATATGTCAGCGATCATAACAGGATGGTCATAACTGGGGTAAAAATGGTTGTTGGTAATCTCCATCAGTAAGAAAACACTGACCTTGGGCATCCACAACAATATAAAACTGCCCGAGACAACAAACAGCAGGATGATGGATTTCCGCCTGTTGACCATCTCTGCATCTCCTCTCTGGTCCCTGTTACTGGGAGCTCGGAGACCCCTGCGTGCCCGATTTGCCAAGACAATGTGCCTGACGGTCAGAGCATTGAACAGCAGGATCAGGAGGTAGGGGATCAATGGGTTCAGCAGCTGGTGGAGCCAGAAAAATGCCACCCATCCTGGTAAAATGAAGAACTCTGGTCTGATGCCACAGCCCCAGGGCACACCACCCCATGTGCCCAAAGATTGGTATCTGAAGTAAAATGGAATGTTTCTCAAAATGCTCACAGAACAAACCATGTTTATCACTGAGGCTCCTGTTCTGGCAGAGCAATATCTGACTTTCAGATTGTGGCAACAAATGGCCACAAATCGGTCAATAGTGAATGCAATGGTCAGCCAGACTGAGCAATCTTTCACGGCATAGCCCATGACAATGTTAAAACTGCACACTGCTGTGTAAAACAGGAAGGAAACTGGGAAATATTTGAAAAGCAGTGTTAAAAGTATGATATTGAACACAATGACCAGTAGATCAGCTGTCGCCATGGAAATCAGATAGAGAGAAGTACCTTTGGTGATGCCACACTTTCCGTGAAAGAGAATCACAATCGTCACTAGGTTAGCTGGAAGAGACATTGAAAAGTTATTCCATATGTGGGATCAGAGACCTTAACTGCTCCAGTGTGCACCAAGATCAACAACAACAAGTAAAGGAAAGAATTCAAATCGATGACCACCAGATGCCTCATAGTCCTTTATAGTCTACACTGAAATCTTTTTCAAAAATGTTCACGTTATATGTCAGGATATTGATAACCAAAATTGAGTTGTAACAGTCATCTGATTAATTCCAGATGTTAGCAAATTTTGAGAAGCTCAGCGAGCAAATTTACATACAGAATTGCAGATTTATTTTGTTTGGTTTGTGTGGAATGTTAATTGAGGGAGGGATATTGGTGAGGAATCCCAGGAGTACTGATGCCTTCTGATCTTTAATATCCAACAACACAAGCAGAAGTGGCTTTGTCTTGATATCACATCTAAGGTCAGCATCTCAGACTGCCCAATATACCAACAGAACTGCAGGAAAAGATTTGAATATTGCGCTGCAATTCTGAATTTACGTTCAACAAAGAATCTTCAGATTTAATGTTTACCACATATTGAACCAAAGTAAGTGAGGAGTGTGAGAAAGCTAAATTAACTGGGACTAATAAATCCAATATAGACAAGTGGATGAGCTGGTTGCAAGATGGACAAAATTGTCTCATTCTCCGTCGTTCCACTTCGAACTCTCCCTTGGACAACAAGACAAATGTGCACAGAGTGAATGAGTGATGATACATTTCCAACTGAAGATGGTGTGTGGCTTGGTGTGGAAATGGCAGGGGATGGTTTTCCCATATATCTGCTGCCCTTATCCTTTTAGATGGAAGTGATCATGGTTTTTACAGTGCTGTCTATGGAGCATTGGTGTATTTCTGCAGTTTAACTTAGCAATGGCATCCACTGTTGGTACCACAGTCCTGCACATTCTTCCAGTTCAGAATGAAAACCAAATTCCATGTTTGCTGTTTGGATTGAACCCCTCTCTCCCATTCCCTTCAGCAGTACATACCGGTCTCTAAACACTCACTAAAATAAAACATTGTTCCTTCAAAGCTCATTTGTTTCTCTTACCAATTGTATTCTATCTAACAATCCCTTCCAGTCTGCAGGTTGGCCAGTTAGCTTTACATCATTGACACCATCACATGTAGGGCTTACCACAAAGGCTAATTCCTTCTGTCAGAATTGGATTCCATTGATCATTCCTGCAATGTTATAAATTACACAAGTGTCCTGCATTCATGGGGATGCATAGACTGATGGATTGGTAGAGCACTGATGGTTCCCATTCACCTCATAACACTGGGCTTGTGATGCAGGTTTCTGTACCTCCCCTCAATTTTACACTGTGACCTGTTAGTTTAATCTTTAACCATTCTTAATCAGTGCACCTCTTTAAATGTCTAACTGCCATCTCCCTCCAGTACCTTCTCAGTCAGTGAATTGAGCTGACAACAATCCCTGGCTGGAAATGGAAATCTCCGTTCAGCTTTGGTCTGAGTAAGAACTGCAGAGAATCGATTTCCTCGGCTTACAAACATCTAGTCACCGGAACCATTCCACTCCTCTGTTCTATCAACACCATTGATCAGATGAAGCACTTTGTGAAACTTTCCAGTCCCTGGACAGTGTACAATTCTCTAAAATCTCTCTCTGTATCCACTGTTACCGAATTTCTTTTTTAAAAAATGTTCATTACAAACTTCACTTTACGGTGCGTGCTCAGGGACAGAATTCAAATCAAAGTAATGGTATTGCTTAAACATCAAGCCAATTTCCAAACCTTGACCTTGTACCACTGTGTACACTGTCTGTTCTCTGCCTAATGAAAGTCCTGGTATGGGAGACATCATTTTCCTTAGACTTGTTGTCATAATTTTAATCATCTCTATTGTTGAAAACTGCAGAAAGCTGCAACACAAAGAGACGTGGGGGAAACTTGTGCATGAAACACAGAAAGCGAACACGCAGGTGCAGCAGGTAATCGGGAAGGGCCATGGAATGCTGGCCCTTGTTGAAAGGGGGTTAAGAGTAGGGGAGTAGTGCAAGGTGCTGGGGAGACCACATCTGGAGAAATGTGAACAGTTTTGATCCCATTATTTCAGGAAGGTTAGCATTTTGTTTGAGACAGTTCAAAGAATGTTCACCAGAAAGATCCCTGACGTGGAGGGATTGTCTTATGATCGAAGGTTAAACAGGTTGGGAGTCTAGTCACTGCAGTTTAGATAATGGAAGGTCATATCATTGAAAGAATGAAGATTCTTAAGGGGCTGGACAGGGTAAATACTAACACAATGTTTCCCCTCTTGGGGAAGTCAAGGAAATAAAGGGCCCAGTCTCAGCGTGTAGGGTTGAAAATTTAAGATTGAGATGAGGAGGGATGTCTCATCTGAGGATTCTGAGTCTTTCATATTCTTGACCATTGATAGCTGTGGGGTATAAAATGACCTTTTGCATATCTTCGGTTCCATGACTAGATTTTTGATCAGTCGGGAATGAAGAGTTATGGGGAAAGAGAAGAATATGTGGAACGTCTGATCAGCCAAGATTTATTGGTGAAGCAGACTGGAGGGAAAATTCCTTCAAGGTTTAATCTACTGACGTCTCTACACACCCGCGTCCAACCCACCCCACACACACCTCCACATCATCTGCAGTTCTGAGAACATTGAGCAACCTCTCCTCTCTTCACATAACTGATAAAATTCTAATCAATTGGCACTGCAGCTTTCCTCCAATCAGACCATCCACATCCCGCTTCCAAACTAATCCATTAAATATTACACATAAAACACAGACCGAACTATAAACACCACATTCAGTAATGGGGAAGATCTCCTCACATGGAACACAGACAATTGCAAAGAAATGGAAGAAAGCGAATAAGATCTGTAGAATTATTGGTCCTTGCATTGTTAATGTTGGGTGACCTCATTCATTAACTCTCGCGCAGGGCTTGGAGTCTGGACTGAGCTCCTGGGATAACAATCAACACTCCCTTATACATGATTGTAAACACCGTGTGGTGTTAGTTCTAATCTATTAAGCAGTCTCTTTAAAAGCATCCACGTTACCTTTCACACTCCCACAACACTGGAATATTCCACATGGAAATGTAAAGGGATTGTGAACAGCACTCCCTAAAGAAAATTCCTTGAAAAAAATGTTATTTTCCAAACCTTGATTCTGACAGCATTTGTTTATCTTTATTTTGTTCATCATCTATCTTCTTTCAGTTTTGTTTCATGGGTCAGTCACTCAATCTAGTATGTTATTGTCGATGGTGGGTTTACATCCTGGAATTAAGGGACAGCTATAGGCTGCTGTCCTTTATCTTTTCAAGAGGATGTTCCCAACTGTACTTTGACTATTACGTAGCACAGAAATTGTACTTGCAATTGAAATAGTCTTAAAATAATAGGAAACATTATGTTTTTCAAGCAGATTTTTAAAATTCACATCAAACTCTTTTGTAATGAATGTCAATTTGTAACAAACTTACCGCTAAATAAAACAATAAAGCAATTACATGGACTCCAACCGAGCCCATTCCTGCTTCATCAGTTCCATCTTCATTCAACTGAGTACATTGGAACTCAGCTGAGCTCAGCTCATGGATATTTCACATGTCTGAACTCAGTCTGCTCGAGTTCAAAACAACACCCGGGTACAATGATTCCAATTCTAAAGGAATGTCAGGGCACGTCTAGTACCAGTTATGCGTTTGTGGAGATAGTGGAGACTGCAGTTGCTGGAGATTAGAGTCAAAACGAGTGGTGGTGGAAAAGCACAGAAGGGTCAGGCAGCATCTGAGGAACAGGAGAGTTGATGTTTCAGATCTCAGCTCTTCATCAGGAATGTGAGGGTTAGTGCAAAGGGGGCTGAGAGATAAATAGGAGGGTGGTAACTCGGAATGCAATTGGCGGATGAAGGTGAGGGGTGATGGTGATAGTCAGTGTGGCGGGTGGAGCCGATAGGTGGGAAGGAAGGTGGACAGTTAGGACAGTTCAAGAGGGTGGTGTCGAGTTGGAATGTTGGATCTGGGATAAGGTCGGGGGGAGAGGAGACGTGGAATCTGGTGAAATCGACATTGATCCCACGTGGTTGGAGAGTCCCAATGTGGAAGATGAGGCGATCTTCCACCAGACAGCGGGTGGCTAGAGTTTGATGGTGGAGGAGGCCCAGGATCAGCATGTTCACGGTGGTGTGGGAGGGGATGTTGGAGTGGTAGGGGGAGTTGAAGTGGTCGGTCACAGGGCAGAGAGTTTGTTTCGTGTCTGTGTGTGTGTGTGTGTCCTGGAAATGTTCTCTGAAACATTCAGCAAGTTGGTGCCCTGTCTCCCCGGTGTGTAGGAGACCACATTGAGAGCAACAAGCACAGTTGATGTGGTTCGGGAACATCTCTGTCAGATCTTGAGAGATTCTCTGCGGCCTTGGATGAAGTTGGGGTGAGACGTGATGTGGTAGGTTCTACACCTCTTGCAGTGGCAGGGTAAGGTGGCGTGAGTGAAGGGTGGGTTGGTGGGTGGTGGGCGTGAACCTAATTAGGGAGTCGTAGGGGGAATTGTCTCTGCAGAACAAGGATAAGGATGAAGAGGAAACTACATCCCTGGTTGCAGGGTCTGACTGTAGGTGGCGAAAATGGCGGAGGATGATTTGTTATTTCTGGATATTGGCACTTGGTACATTCCCTTGCCACCACTGTAGACGTAAAACTTGTGCCCACACCACACCCTCACCTGAATCTAAGGCCCAAAGGATCCTTCCACAACCGACAGAGATTTACATGTTCCTCCACACACCTTGTCTCCTGTGCCTATTGCTCTCGATATGGTCTCCCCTGCACTGGGGAGACAGGGCGCCAACTAGCTGAATGTCTCAGAGAACACCTCTGGGACACAGGCGTACAGCATCCTCACCAACCTGTGGCTGATCACCACAACTTCCCCTCCCACTCCACCAAGGACATGCAAGTCCAGGGTCTCCTCCACCGCCAAAGTCTGTCCACCCACTCCCTGGAGGAAGAACACCTCATCTTGTGCCTGGAATCAATATTGACTTCACCAGTTTCCTTCTCTCCTCTACCCCCACCTTATCTCAGATCTAACCCGCCAACTTGACACTGCCCTCTTGAACTGTCTTACCATCCATCCTACATCACTGCTATCTGCTCCAGCCATTGCTCTGAACTATCGCTGTCACCACCTCCACTTTCATTGACCTATATTCTTCCTAGCTACCTTCACCCCGCCATCCCCAGCCCCTCCCATTTGTCACCCAGCCCCCTTGGACACACTCCCTCACCCCGCATTCCTGATGTAGGGCTTATGCCCAAATCATCGACTCGCTTGCTCCTACTACGCTGCCTGACCAGTTATGTGACTGAGCCAATCACCAAGTTGCTGAATTTGTCCCAGTCTGGTTACTGTGCACTGCTGGACAGATCTGCTGCCAATTTTTTGCTCTGCATTTAAAGCATGGATCCTCTGTTATAAATCTTGATGGTGATGGATTAACTCATCAAATTATGAATGCAAAAGTTCTGACGTTGTTGCATTTTTTTTTTGTTTTGCACGCATTAGAACATTGAGCAAGTATACAACTTCAAGTGGAGCCCCAACAATGATACTGTGTGGGTTGGTGTTAAGACATGGACTGGGAATGTTAACACTTACCAATGAACATGTGGCAGTTGTTAAGGAAGTGATGAGGGAAATGAGCAGGGTATTTAAAGTTGGTCACAAAGTAGGTAAAGGCAGCTTTCCCCCTGATGGAGCCACTGGAAACTTGAGTTCTTGTGTGATCGAACGACCGAAATGACTCGTGTCACAGAAAGGTCAGTTGTGGTAGTTTCTGCATAACATGAAATTCAACGTTGCACCAAGAAAGCTGATCCATCTCTCCGTGTGTGACAATCAGGGTGAGGAAGTAGAGAAACATTCAAGATGGTCAGAACAGTGCCATCCTTCCCCAATGGTGTTTGGAATCGAATGGGAACCCAGTTAGGCTTCAATTTGATAAACCCTTAGTTATGCTTTATCTGTGTAAGGTCATCACTGTGTAAGGGACCGCTCCTCAGGAAGTTGGTACTGGCCTTTGGAGAATGTACAGAGTGGATTCAGCTGAATGATACGGGATGGGATTATGTCTGTAAAGGGGGAAAGGGGAACGGGTATGCGAGCGGGGCATGAAGTCTTAAAATTTGATACAAATGCATTGTAGAACTGATATCACAGAGTTCCTCAATGATTCAGGTAGATTGAGGATCTGGAAACCTTCCCCCGAATCACTAACCGTGCTGGGAATGAATTACATCCTGCATTATTAGCACGGGCACAATTCTCTGGTAGAGACAGACAAAGGGTGAGTGAGGAAAATGGAGCTGCACCATCTGACTGAATGATATGCAGCACCAGTGGGCTTCAGAATTCACCCTTTCTGGGTCTCTGAAAGTGGGGTTCAACTGTCCCTTTCAACAGGGGGGTTTTCAGGGAGAGCAGAGGAGAGGTGAGGGAGAGCTGTCAGAGCTCCTCTGTTGTCTCTCTCTCTCCAGTGCAATTACATCCCTCCAGAAATGTGCACTTTGGGGTCTGTGGTCTAATCAAGTTTAGCACTTGTGCACTGGAAATCAAGCCCCATTATTTCCTGAGTCATCAAAAATATGAACATTTATTTAAAGCAACAAATTGCCCAACAATACACATCGTGGTAAAAGAATACGGGCCTGCAGCTTTCTTTGCTATTTAACTGTTTAACATAATCAAACCAGTTTAAACCAATGACAAAAATTGCTGTGTTGAGTTGTCAATCTGTAATGAAAGTTTAATTGTTAGCTCTTTTATGTAATCCCATTCACACAAGCAAAACCAGAGAAGACACAAATATTATGTTTGTTATAAAATTTCAAGAAGGAAACACTATTCAGTCGTTCCAGTTGAGATGGCAGGGACTGATATGTTGTTCTCTTTCAGATTCTTTTGATCCCTTCCAAATGTTTGATGATGACATGAGTTTGCAGGAACACCAATTCTCAATTTCCCATTCGCTGTTTGAAAATGTGTTGTTTCTGTGTCTCTGGAAGTAACTTCCAATTGTCCTTTTTAACAGAGGGTTTTCAGAGAGAACAGAGGAACGCTGAGAAGGATTACCTATCTACCAGGGTGTATTCATTCAGTTCCCCATGCAGAAAGGGCAGAGAGTGATACGCATACTCTGTCTTCACAGGCTGGTACCGAACCCTGTATTCTCCACACAATGGGCTGTCGTGAGTGAGCAAGAGATTGTTACTTTGCTGAGCTCTCCTGAATACAC
The DNA here is from genome assembly GCF_020745735.1 of Hemiscyllium ocellatum. Taxonomy (NCBI): domain Eukaryota; kingdom Metazoa; phylum Chordata; class Chondrichthyes; order Orectolobiformes; family Hemiscylliidae; genus Hemiscyllium; species Hemiscyllium ocellatum. The sequence goes on from NC_083438.1 coordinate 37,461,720, forward strand.
CACAACTGGTGCATATTGTAAAATGGATTCAAATCGTGTTTCTGATCAGAATGACACTGAATGCACACACAGACACACACACGCACACATACACACACACACACATACACACACACTTAAACATATGTACACATTCTCACACACACACGAACACATACATACACACACACATACACACACATACACACACACGCACACATACACACACACGCACACACACACGTGCACACAAACATATGCACACATTCCCACACGCACACACACTCACACTCAAACATACGCACACATTCTCTCTCTCTCTCACACACACACACACACTCACACACACACTCATGCAGATACGCACACACACACACAGCCATATACCATCCACTCACACACGGACACGTACACACGCGCACACTCTCTTTTTTGGGATTACTTTCTTCTTTAAAGAAAAAACAATGAATATAAATCTCACAATTTTGATGGTCGTTCTCTTGTCCATTTCTGACACAGTGTCCTTTTGTTAAAAGCAACGCCTTTTCCTACTCGGATCCATGAACCAACAAAGTAAAAGTGCTCTCACTCTCTCGGCGGAGCAGGTAACGGCTGTCTGGTGGTGTTTTTTTTAAATTGCGGGTATAGTCCAGTTTTTGTTTTTTTTTAACGGCTGAAATGTAAATTTTTTTAAGCGCCTAGCGGACCCGGAAGCTGGTGTCGCGCTAGCTTACCTGGGAAGGTTTTTTTTCTTACAAAAGCCCGCAGGCGAGGAACCCGAGGCACTACAGGGGTAGAGCCTCCCACCCGCCCTCCTCCTCTAACCTGATAATAAGACCTATTGTGGTAAGCAGGTAATTGCTGCATTTTGCTTGTTTGTTTCTTTAGATCTAGTTTTTAAAGGTTACCTTTTAGAGGGATGGCAGCGAAGGCAGTGCAATGTTCCTCTTGCAACATGTATGAGATGAGGGAAGCCATTAGCGTCCCTGCTGATTACACTTGCAAGAAGTGCACCCATCTCCAGCTCCTCCAAGACCGTGTTAGGGAACTGGAGCTGGAGTTGGATGAGCTGAGGATCATTCGGGAGGCAGAGGTGGTCATAGATCAGAGCTTTAGGGAAGTAGTTACTCCGAAAGTTATAGACAGATGGGTGACAGTGAGGGGGCGTGGGAGGAAGCAGCCAGTGCAGGGACCTCCTGCGGTCATTCCCCTCAAGAACAAGTATACCGTTTTGGATACTTTTGGGGGGGATTACTTACCAGGGGTAAGCAACGAGGTTCAGGCCTCTGGCACGGAGCCTGGCCCCGTTGCTCAGAAGGGAAGGGTGGAGAAAGGTAGAGCGATTGTTATTGGGGACTCAATAGTTCGGGGCACAGATAGGCGGTTTTGCGGGGGCAACAGAGACTCACGATTGGTATGTTGCCTCCCAGGTGCAAGGGTACGTGATGTCTCTGATCGTGTTTTCCAGGTCCTTAAGGGGGAGGGGGAGCAGCCCCAGGTCATGGTCCACGTTGGCACCAACGATATAGGTAAGAAGAGGGGTGAGGATGTTAGGCAGGCTTTCAGCGAGCTAGGTTGGAAGCTCAGAGTTACACCAAACAGAGTTTGTTACCCGTGCCACGTGATAGAGAGACGAGGAATAGGGAGAGAGAACAGTTAAATACGTGGCTACAGGGATGGTGCAGGAGGGAGGGATTCCGGTTTCTGGACAACTGGGGTTCTTTCTGGGGAAGGTGGGACCTCTATAAACAGGGTGGTCTGCACCTGAACCTGAGGGACACCAGTATCCTTGGGGGGAGGTTTGCTAGTGCTCTTTGGGAGGGTTTAAACTAACTCTGCAGGGGCATGGGAACCTGGACTGTAGCTTTAGGGTACAGGACCTTGAGTGTAGGGAGGTTAGGAACATGGCATCGATCTCGAAGGAGGGTGCCTGTAAACAGGAAGGTGGCTTGAAGTGTGTATACTTCAATGCCAGAAGTATAAGAAATAAGGTAGGTGAGCTTGCAGCGTGGGTTGGTACCTGGGACTTCGATGTTGTGGCCATTACAGAGACGTGGGTAGGACAGGGACAGGAATGGCTGTTGCAGGTTCCAGGGTTTAAATGTTTTAGTAGGGTCAGAGATGGGGGTAAAAGAGGGGGAGGTGTGGCATTGCTTGTCAAGGATAGTATTACAGCGGTGGAAAGGTTGATGGAGGAAGACTTGTCATCTGAGGTAGTTTGGGCGAAGGTTAGAAATAGGAAAGGTGAGGTCACCCTGTTAGGAGTTTTCTACAGGCCTCCTAATAGTCCGAGAGAAGTAGAGGCAAGTATTGCGAGGATGATTCAGGAGAAGAGTGAAAGTAGCAGGGTGGTTGCTATGGGGGACTTTAACTTCCCAGATATTGACTGGGAAAGCTATAGCTCGAGTTCGTTAGATGGGTCGGTGTTTGTCCAATGTGTGCAGGAGGGTTTCCTGACACAATATGTAGACAGGTCAACAAGAGGTGAGGCCATACTGGATTTGGTTCTAGGTAATGAACCAGGCCAGGTGTTAGACTTGGAGGTAGGTGAGCACTTCGGGGACAGTGACCACAACTCGGTGACTTTTACTCTAGTGATGGAGAGGGATAATTGTGCACTGCAGGGCAAGAGTTATAGCTGGGGGCAGGAAAATTATGATGCGGTGAGGCATGACTTAGGATGCGTGGATTGGAAAAATAGGCTTCAAGGGAAGAACACAAATGATATGTGGAGCTTGTTCAAGGAACAGCTAATGGTTGTCCTTGATAAGTATGTACCAGTCAGGCAGGGAGTAAAGGGTCTTGTAAGGAAGCCGCGGTTTAATAAGGGATTAGAATCCCTTCTGAAAGGGAAGTAGGCGGCATATGTAAAGATGAGGCGTGAAGGTTCAGTTGGGGCGATTGAGAGTTATAAGGTAGCCAGGAAGGATCTAAAGAGAGAGCTAATAACAGCGAGAAGGGGACATGAAAAGTCCTTAGTTGGTAGGATTAGGGAAAACCCAAAGGCTTTCTATAGGTATGTCAGGAATAAAAGAATGACTAGGGTAGATATCGGTCCAGTCAAGGATAGTAGTGGGAAGTTGTGCATGAAGGCGGAGGAGATTGGAGAGACACTAAATCAATACTTTTCGTCAGTATTCACTCAGGAACAGGACACTGTTGCTGATGTGAATATTGAGTCACAAGTGATTAGAATGGATGGCCTTGAGGTACGTAGGGAAGAGGTCTGGGGAATACTGGAAAGGATGAAAATAGGTAAGTCCCCTGGGCCTAATGGCATTTATCCTGGGATCCTCTGGGAAGCTCGGGAGGAGATAGCGGAGCCATTGGCCTTGATTTTTATGTCGTCGTTGTCTACGGGAATAGTGCCAGAGGACTGGAGGATAGCGAATGTGGTCCCCTTGTTCAAGAAGGGGAGTAAGGATAGCCCTAGTAACTATAGGCCAGTGAGACTCACTTCTGTTGTGGGCAAAGTCTTAGAGAGAATTGTAAGGGATAGGATTTATGAACATCTGGATAGGAATAATGTGATCAAGGATAGTCAGCATGGTTTTGTGAAGGGCAGGTCGTGCCTCACAAACCTTATTGAGTTCTTTGAGAAGGTGACCAAAGAAGTGGACGAGGGTAAAGCAGTAGATGTGGTGCATATGGATTTTAGCAAGGCGTTCGATAAGGTGCCCCATGGTAGGCTATTGCAAAAACTACGGAGGTATGGCATTTAGGGTGCATTTGAGGTTTGGATTAGGAATTGGCTGGCTGGAAGGAGACAGAGGGTAGTAGTTGATGGTTCATCTTGGAGCGCAGTTACTAGCAGTGTTCCACAAGGATCTGTTTTGGGACCATTGCCGTTTGTCATTTTTATAAATGACCAGGAAGAGGGGCTTGGACGCTAGGTGAGCAAGTTTGCGGATGACACGAAAGTCGGTGGAGTTGTGGACAGTGAAGAAGGATGTGACAGGTTACAGCGGGATATAGATAAGTTGCAGAGCTGAGCAGAAAGGTGGCAAATGGAGTTCAATGTAGCTAAGTGTGAAGTCATTCACTTTGATAGGAGTAACAAGAAGATGGATTACTGTGCTAATGGTAGACTACTTGGTCGTGTGGATGAGCAGAGGGATCTTGGTGTCCATGTACACAGATCTCTGAAAGTTGCCACCCAGGTAAATAGTGCTGTGAAGAAGGCATATGGTGTACTGGGCTTTATTGGTAGAGGAATTAAGTTCCAGAGTCCTAAGGTCATGTTGCAGTTGTATAAGACTCTTGTGCGGCCGCATCTGGAGTATTGTGTGCAGTTTTGGTCGCCATACTAGAGGAAGGATGTGGAGGCATTGGAACGGGTGCAGAGGAGGTTTACCAGGATGTTGCCTGGCATGGTAGGAAGATCGTATGAGGAAAGGCTGAGGCACTTGGGACTTTTCTCATTGGAGAAAAGAAGGTTTAGGGGAGATTTGATAGAGGTGTACAAGATGATTGGGGTTTAGATAGGGTTGACAGTGAGAACCTTTTTCCACTAATGGGGTCAGCTGTTACTAGGGGACACAGCTTTAAATTAAGGGGTGGTAGGTATAGGACAGATGTTAGGGGTAAATTTTTTACTCAGCTCGTTGTGAGTTCATGGAATGCCCTGCCTGTAGCAGTGGTGGACTCTACCTCTTTATGGTCATTTAAGCGGGCATTGGATAGGCATATGAAGATTATTGGGCTAGTGTAGGTTAGGTAGGCTTCGGTTGGCCCAACATCGAGGGCCGAAGGGCCTGTACTGCACTGTATTTTTCTATGTTCTATGTTTTGAATCCACCACTGTGAACAGAAATGTGGAGGAGACGGTGTTGGACTGGGATGGACAAAGTCAGAAGTCACACAACACCAGGTTATAGTCCAACAGGGTTATGGAGCGAAGCCCCTTCGTCAGATGTCGGGAGAGTGAAACTCATGGACACAGAATTTATGGACAGAAAGATCAAGGGGATGCAGAGAGATTAAAGATCCCACAAGTCCCTGCAGGTGACCAAGGGTGTTAGACGGTGGGAGCTGCCCGGGTTTCCTCCAGATGCTCCAGTTTCCTCCCACAATCCAAAAGACATGCAGATCAGGTGGATTGGCCATGCTCAATTGCCCATAGTGTTAGGGGCATTAGTCAGGGGTACATAAGCGGCAGGGGAATGTGTCTGGGTGGGTTACTCTTTGGCGGATGTGTTGGGCTGAAGGGCCTGTTTCCACACTGTAGGGTACTGAATCAATTCTCTCAAAAGGAAGATTTTACAGAGATAGAACAGTATGGTGGGGTTATGTTCAATGTGACATGAACCCAAGGTCAGAGTTGAGGTTGGCTTCATGGTTACAGGACTTAGCTATCAGTTTCTGCTTAGTAATTCTGTGTTGTCAATTATCTCAAAGGCTGCCATGGAGAACGCATTCCTGGAGATCAGAGGCTGAATATTCTTAACCCCTGAAGGAGGCAGCAAACATTCCTGTCAGGGATATTGCTGCACAGTGTCCTTTCATCAGTTGTCATAGCGTCTGCCTGGTCTCGCCGATGCAATCAAAATAAACATTCCTTGATTTTTGGCAGATACAAAAAGCTCTCGTTCACTCATCTCCTTCAGAGAAGAGAAAACGACCATCCGACCTTAGTGTGACCTTCCATGTGGCTCCAGACCCACAGGAACGTGCCTCACTCTGAACTCCTCCCAGGAAAGTTAGGGATGGGTCATAATTTTAGCTGGTCAAACCAATCCCAATGATATCCCTTGACTGAATGAACACAGTTGTGAATGAATGCAGAACCAACAGATGGAGAGAATGAGAAAGGAATGGAAGTAAAAAGAGAGATGTGGACAAATTATGAATGTTTGAGGGGAGACATAGCTTCCATGAAGTGTCTCATGTTGAACGTATCACATTAAGCATTAAATGTTTTGTTTCCTGGTGAATATTTTGAGTGTGCGTGATTGTTATTCATCTGACATTTGTAAAAGGAATCAAGACACAACTCCCATAACATACATTTTTCTTCATGTTGTGTCGACACAAATTAGGATGTCAAACTTGTGAAAGGATAGAAGTCAAACAAAGACACAATGCCCACAAGATGTGTTTTTCTTCACTTTTATTCCTTTCCCCCTGAGCTCTCTCTCAGACATGGACAGAAACACCCCCAATGTTTTGTGAAGGAGAGAAAAGGAGGTGAGGGAAATTTTCCACGTCCCACGGCTCAAGCAGACAATTTCTCCTCTTCATCTCTTTACGTGGAGAATAACAGGGGAATTCAGGTGAGACATGAAGATTGGAGAGAACTCAGAGATGGGCACAAACTGTGTGGGGTACTTCAGTCTCAATCACTTTTCTTATTTTGATATAGGGATACATTCATGGATGAAAGTGAAGGAATATTTCAGAGCCCTCTTCAGCTCCTCTCTGAATTTACTCTGGGTCAGGGCATAAAGGGCAGTGTTTGTACAGGAGCTCAGGTAGAAGAGCACAGTCCCAGATATGTCAGCGATCATAACAGGATGGTCATAACTGGGGTAAGAATGGTTGTTGGTAATCTGCATCAGTAAGAAAACACTGACCTTGGGCATCGACAACAATATAAAACTGCCCAAGACAACAAACAGCAGGATGATGGATTTCCGCCTGTTGACCATCTCTGCATCTCCTCTCTGGTCCCTGTTACTGGGAGCTCGGAGACCCCTGCGTGCCCGATTTGCCAAGACAATGTGCCTGACGGTCAGAGCATTGAACAGCAGGATCAGGAGGTAGGGGATCAATGGGTTCAGCAGCTGGTGGATCCAGAAAATTGTCACCCATCCTGACAAGGTGTAGACCTCTGGTCTGATGCCACAGCCCCAGGGCACACCACCCCATGTGACCAAAGATTGGTATTTGTAGTAAAATGGAATGTTCCTCAAAATGCTCACTGAACAAACAATGGTCACCACCAAGGCTACTGTTCTGGCAGAGCAATATCTGGCTTTCAGATTGTGGCAACAAATGGCCACAAAGTGGTCAATAGTGAAAGTGATGGTCAGCCAGACAGAGCAGTCAGTCATCGCATAGCCCATGATGTAGTTAGTACGGCACACTGCTGTGTAAAACAAGAAGGAAACTGGGAAATATTTGAAAGCCAGTGTTATAAGTATAATGTTGAAGACAATGACCAGTAGATCAGCTGTTGCCATGGAAATCAAATAGAGAGAAGTACCCTTGCTGATGCCACACTTCCCACGAGAGAGAATCACAATCGTCACTAGGTTTGCTGCAAGAGACATTGAAAAGATATTTCATCTGTGGGATCATGAATGTTCAGTGTCACAGTGGGCACCAAGATCACAAACAGAGACATGGTTCCAACAACAAGTACAGGGAGGAGTTCAAATGGATAACCACCAGATGTGTCATGGAACTTTATCTTCTACACTTTGAGCAAAGATCACTTTAGAATTCAGGAAATGAGTACCCAACATTGAACAACATCCGATAAGCACTAATCTCATTAATTCAAGATATTTCTTGCTACCTTAGTGTGGGATATTGACTGAGCGAGGGAGATTGGTGAGGAAATCCAGGATTACTAGTGTGTTGGGATCTTTCTTATCCAATAACACAGGCAGAAGTGCCTTTAGCTTGAAATCACATTAAAGAGCAGCCTCTCAGACTGCCCAGTACCTGGCAGCATTACTCTGCAGGACAGGGTGTGAATAATGTGCTACAATTCTGGAATTCACTTTCAACACAGAATCTTCAGATTCAACTTTTACCACACATTGAATCAAAGTTCGTGAATAGGGTCAGAAAGCTAAATGAAGGGGAGTCACCAATACACAATACGCAATTTGGAGAGCTAACTACAAGATTGTCTCATTCAAAGTTGTTCCAGACAGAGCTCTCCCTTGTACAATGAGATAAATGTGACCAGAGTGAATGACTACAGACACTAGTCAATGTATTCATGACTGAGAACAGACAGGAGTTGAAATGACCTCCTAGAAAATCCCTGTGAGGTGTTGGAATTCACACCCAGAGTAAATGACTAAAGCTATGGCTATCCTCATATTCTGCATTAGATTAGTAAGGCGCGCTGATGAAACATAAATCTAATAAAATCTTTATCTTCGTGTACAGCATAAATAAGAACTTGGTCTGTCAGTGACCAACAGCACCATTTTTCTCATAGCCCTCTCTGAACTACACAAAGTTATTCAAAATAACATTGACATTGGAAAACAAACTAAATTAACTCCTTCATAAAAATCGACTTTCCATTTGAGTGGTGTTCTTAAAAATCATTAACAAACTGAAATTGAAATCTTTACTCTACAAAACTGAAGTCTGGGTGTTGAGTTAATAGTGATTTTAATCAATGTGCAAAGTTTGAATATCATTGCTCTGTGAACCATGAGTTCTCTTCGTGGAAGGGAGCAACTAGCAGCTACAAGATAGTAGGGAGTCACCAATAAAATGACACAGTAATTGTAAAGAGGTGTTTTCTTATCAAGACAATGCTGGGCATTGAATTGATTATAAAACTGGAAATTGAGTTTGTTTTTTTTATTCAGTCTTGACTTAAGGGTGTAGCTGTTTGTTCCAGTGAGACTCACTCATCCCTAGTTGCACCTTTGAAAAGGTGGGGGGGTGAGCTGCCTTCTTGAACTGCTGCAGTCCATGTGCTGTGGGTAAACCCACAATGTCCCTGAGGGAGGGAATTCCAGGATTCTGACCCAGGAAGGAAAGGCCGATATATTTCCAAGTCAGGATGGTGAGGGGCTCGGAGGGGAACTTGCAGGGGGGTGGTGTTCCCATGTATCTGCTGTCCTTGTCCTTCCCATGTTCCCTTGTCCTTCATCATGTCTTTGGAAATTGCTGTCGAAGGAGCCTTGGGGATATTTCTGTGTTACATCTTGTTGATGGTACACATCGATGGTACCATAAACCTGCATATTCTTCCACTCCAGACTGAAAACAAAATTCCACCCAGGGTGCCTGGAAAGAACCCCTCTCTCCCATTCCCTTCAGCAGTACATCCCAGTCTCTACCCACTCACTCCCATGAAACACTGTTCCTTCAAAGCTCATTTGTTCCTCTTGCCCATTATATTCTATCAAACCATCCCTTCCAGTTTGCAGACTCCACACAGTCAGTTAACTGAGGTGGGAATTGAACCCGGGTCTCTGGCGCGGTGGTTAGCACTGCTGCCTCACAGCGCTAGAGACCCGGGTTCAATTCCCACCTCAGGTAACTGACTATGTGGAGTTTGCACGTTCTCCCCGTGTCTGCGTGGGTTTCCTCCGGGTGCTCCGGTTTCCTCCCACAGTCCAAAGATGTGCAGGTCAGGTGAATTGGCCATGCTAAATTGCCCGTAGTGTTAGGTAATGGGCAAATGTAGAGGTATGGGTGGGTTGCACTTCGGAGGGTCGGTGTGGACTTGTTGGGCCAAAGGGCCTGTTCCCACACTGGAAGTAATCTAATCTCCTCACCTGGAACACAGACAATTGCAAAGAAATGGAAGAAAGCGAATGCGATCTGTAGAATTATTGGTCCTTGCATTGTTAATGTTGGGTGACCTCATTCATTAACTCTCGCGCTGGGCTTGGAGTCTGGACTGAGCTCCTGAGATAAGAATCAACACTCCCTTATACATGATCGTAAACACCGTGTGTGACATCGGGTGTTAGTTCCAGTCTACTAAACACTCTCTTCAAAGCCATCCATATTACATTGTGCATTCCCATAACACCGGTATATTCCATGTGGAGCTGCTAAAGGATTGTGAACAGCACTCCCTGAAGGAATAATTCTCAAAAAATAAGTGCACTTGTTTACCAAACCGTGTTCTGCCAACATGTGTTTTTCTTCATTTGGTTCATCATTCCGCTTTGCTCAGTTTTGTTTCACGTGTCAGTCGCTCAGTATATTGTTATCTACGGAGGGTTTGCTTTCTGGAATTAAGGGACTACAAGAGATTGCTGCCCGTTATCTTCTCGAGAGACGTTCCCAACTGTGCTTTGAATATTAACTAGCACAGGAATTATATTTGCAAATGAAATGGTCCTATAATAATAAATATAATTCTATACCTCAGACAGATAACAATATTCATGTCAAAATCTTTTGCAATGAATAAAACAATAAAGCAATCAGATGGGTTTTAACTGAGCCCATTGCTGCTCCATTAATTGGAGTCTAACTCAACCCATCTCTATCCAACTGAGTCCATTTGAACTCAACTGAGCTCAGCTCATGAAGCTTTTACACATCTGAACTCACTCTGCACGAGTCTAACACAACACCCAGGTGCAATGGGTCCAATTCCAATGGAACCCAATTTCATGGCACATTCAGTAACAGTTATGTATTTGTCCCTATCTCTAAGTTGCTTAATTTGTTCCAGTCGAGTTAATATGCACAGCTGGGCAGATCTGCTGTCAATTTGTGTTTTTTTCTGTTTGAAACATGCATCTGGTGTTGTTCATCCTGACAAATGATGGATAATCTACTCAAAGTCGCATTGAAAAACAAAATACTTTGTTCTAGTTTTCATCTTACGGTCTTCAGGACATTTGCAAGAATGCAAATTCAAGTGGAAAACCACCATTGATACTGCATGCTTCGGTATTCAGACACGGAATGGGAATGTTAGCTCTTCCCAAAGAACATGGAACAGTTGGTAAGGAGTGATGAAGGAAACGGGCAGTGTATTTTAAGTTGGTCACAAAGTAAACAAAGACAGCTTTCCACCGAATGGAGCAACTGAAAATTTGAGGTCTTCTGTGATCTAATGATGGGTACTGCCTTGAGTCACAGAAAGGTCAGTCCTGGTAGTTCCTTCATCACAAGAAATTCAACGTTGTACCAAGGAAACAGATAGATCTATCCATGTGTGTCATTCAGGGTGAAGGGGTAGAGAAACATTCAAGGTGGTCACCGCAGTGTTAACATTTCTCAATGGTGTTTGGATTGGAATGGGAACCCAGTTAGGCTTCAGTTTGATAAACCCTTAGCTATACTTGATCTATGTAAGTTCATCACTGTGTAAGGGACTGTTCCTCAGGAAGGTGGTACTGGGCTTTGGAGAATGTACAGTGTGGATTCAGCTGAATGATAGGAGGAGATGAAGGATGGGATTATGTGTGTGGAAAGGATGAAACAGGAACGGGACTGTGGGCGGGGAAGGGAGTCTTAAAATTTAATCCACACGCATTGAGGGATTGACATGGTAAAGTACATCAATCATTCAGGTAGAGTGAGGAGCTGGAAACCTTCCCCCCAATCACTAACCATGCTGGGAATGAATTACATCCTGCATTATTAGCAGGTGCACAATTCTCTTCTACAAACAGACAAAGGGTGAGTGAGGAAAATGGAGCTGCACCATCTGACTGAATGATATGCAGCACCAGTGGGCTTCAGAATTCACCCTTTCTGGGTCTCTGAAAGTGGGGTTCAACTGCCCCTTTCCACAGGGGGGTTTTCAGGTAGAGCAGAGGAGAGGTGAGGGAGAGCTGTCAGCCACTCAGTTATCTTGGCTTAAGAGAGAGATAAAGAGAGAGAGAGACAGAGACAGAGAGCAAGAGCGAAAGAGAGAGAGAGAGAGAGATAGGAGCACACTCTATGCAGTCTGTTGCCCATCCTCAGGGATGTTGAAGAATAAATGCTGGCCCAGATAGTGACACCCATATCCTGTGGCTGAGTAAAACATAAAAGTAGGTGGGAGGGGTAGCAGGGTTGGAGGAACAAGTCTGCAAAGGCCATAGATGGCCAAGGATGTTACAGATGTGGACAGCATAGTGAGGCTGGAAGAGATTGCAGAGAGAGGCAGGTTTGTAGGGGCTGAAGAAATTCACGGTGATCAGACGGTAACTTTTATGATTCAATGCGGCAGTCAGAGAGTCATTGATGTCTACAGCACAGCTCATCGGGTAGATGCTGGCCAAACTATTCTAATTACATTTTCTAATACTTGGTCCATATCCTGGAATATCTCGCCATTGTAAGTACATTTCTAAATACTTCTTCAATGTTAGAATGCTTTCTGCTTGTACCACTCTGACAGGCAGAGAGTTCCACTTTCCCACCACCATCTTTGTGAAAACATTTCCCTCACATCCCATCTGAACAACCTGCCCTGACCTCAGATCTATCTCCCTGGTTCTCCATGCCTCCAACCAAGGGGAAAAGCTATCTCCTGTTTCCCCTGTCAGTGTCCCTCATACAGTTACACATCTCAACCATGTCTCCCCTCAGTCACCTCTGCTCCAAGGAAAGAAACCCACTCTGTCCAATTTCACCACATAACTGAAACTCTGTCCAGCCCAGACAACACGCTGGTACATCTCCCTCTGTACCCTCTCCAGTGTAAACACATCCCTCCTATCATGTGGATTCCAGAACTGCACACAATACTCTCCCTGTGGTCTAACTGAAGTGCACTGGAAATCCAGCCCCACTATTCACCAAGTTCTCAAGAACGTGAACATTTGATGAAAACACCACATTACCCAATTGTGCACAAATATCCAACTTCTGTTAAAGGAATATGCGCACCTTTTTAGCATCACAGTGAAAAGAACTATTTATTGCAATCAGATTATTATTAACAAATTTCAAAACCTGTGTGCAATCGCCAATCTGTAACTGTGACTTTATTGTTCACTCTTCAAAGACTTTTGTTCACACAGAGAGATGCACAAAAAGGATGGAGAAGTTATGAACATTATGCGTGGAGGTAAAATAAAATCAAGGAAACATAAATTAATAGCTCCAGTTCAGATATGTTTCTCTCTTTCAGAGAGAGAGGGTTTTCAGAGAGAGCAGAGAGGGAGTGCAGCGGTACCAGGGTGTCTTCATTCAGTTCCCCCTGCAGCAAGGAGAGAGTGATATAGATGCTCTGTCGTCACAGGCTGGTCCTTACACTGTATTCTCCACACACTTGGCTGCACTGACCTGTCCAAGGAACAAGCAAGAGACTGTCACTGTCCTGAACTCTCCCGAACACACAACAACTGGTGCTGATTAAAAACCAATCAAATTGTGCCTTGCCTGAACATACCCTCTCTCTCACACACAAACACACACACACACACTCGCACACTGTCACACTGTCTCACACAGACAGATGCACACACAAACAAGCACATGCTCTGTCTCTCTCTCACACATACACAAACGCGCACACACACACAGATCGGCACACTGTCACACTTTCTCATTGTCTCACACAAACACACACACACACACACATGCTCTGTCTCTCTGTCACACATGCACAAACGCACACACACACAGATCTGCACACTGTCACACTTTCTCACTGTCTCACACAGACAGATGCACACACACGCACATGCTCTGTCTCTCTCTCTCTCACACATGCACACACGCACACAGAAACACACAGGCTCTCTCCCACACATGCAACAATTTTTTTTGAGACACTCTCTTGCTACCCCAACAAGACAACAATTTATATAAAACTGTCAATTTGCTCCACTAATTGTTTTCAAATTGAATCAGTTTTACCGCTCAGTTTTCTTGCTAGAAGAGCAACATTCTGTCCCATTTTTGTTCGCGGACAATAATAAAAGTAATAGTGCCTTCACATGTCTCCACCCTTAAGAGAGATGAAGCACCTTTCCCAAGATGCATTTTTTCACCAAGTGCCTGATATACAGACAACAGAAAACAAAACTTACCTCCATTGGTACTGAATCATAGCTGATTCAAGATTTTTTATAATGTTTATCACCTTCCATTTAAATTGTTAACTCAATCCTTTGATTTTACACTCTTGACAATTCACCTACTTAACATTATCTTTCCAACTGAAGGTACAGCCCCTAACTGCCATCTTTGAGAAATAGATAACAGCAGTTGGTTATTAATGAGGTCAGTCTCTGGGAATGGGTTCCAGCAAGTCTGGAAAAGTCCTTACCTCAGGAAGGTGATCGATGTTGAATGGTAACTGGGATATCGAGGAGGATAGGGTCAGCCTGTCAGGGAGAGGTCACAGATTGGATTGTGTTTGGAGTGTGTTTTCTGTTTGTGTGGCTATTGATGCTGCAGTATACAGATGTGAAATCTTCACACCTAACTTCCCTTCTCAGACCTCGGAAGCTTTAGAGAACAGAAAACTAAACTATAAGTATGACTGCCTTTATCTGAGTGAACTGTAAAGTGGCTCTCATCCACATCATCAGAAAATCAGCAAAGGAAAATTCATCCCTATCCATGAACCATCCTATAAACCGCTGAAATAATCTGGTCAGTTTTCTTATATACTTTAGTGTGTCCCTGAACTGTGTTAGTTTGTCTGTCTGTCTACTGTGTGAATGAGACTGAAATCAAAGCTAATGGAGTGTAAAGTGTAGACCAATGGGAATACTTTGCTGGTTATATTTACTCTGTTAAAATTACTCCTTTGTTAATAAATTGCTAAGCCCTTCAGATTCAATGACTTACAGTGTGGAAACAGGCCCTTTGGCCCAACAAGTCCACACCGACCCTCTGAAGAGCGACCCACCCAGACCCATTCCACTACACCTAACGATATGGGCAATTTAGCATGGCCAATTCACCTGACCTGCACATCTTTGGACTGTGGGAGGAAACCGGAGCACACGGAGGAAACCCACGCCGACACAGGGAAAGCATACACACTCCACACAGACAGTCACCCGAGACGGGAATGGAACCTGGGTCTCTGGTGCTGTGAAGCAGCAGTGCTAACCACTGTGTCACTGTGCCGCCCACCATATCTACCCTATAAACCAGTGTCTTGAATTGATTATTCACAGAGTCTGAAACAGCTATTTAAAAGGCTGTTTAGGAAGTATTGTGTCAATTTTGAGGGTCTATGAATACAGAGGGAGGGAGGATGATTTAATCCATCTGTCTCCATGCTGTAACAGTACTTCAATATCATGTGACCTTCCCCAGTCTCAATGGACAATGAAATGCACCATGGGATTGCAACTGATTCAGGATGAACCACATCACTCTCCTCCTGCTCCAATATTCAACGTTCCTGTCAGGACTAATGGATCACAGGGTTTAGGGAGAAACTAGGAACAGGGGACTGAGTTGGATAGCAGAGTACAGATACCCAACCTTCGCATTTTCTCTGTAACCTCCTCCAGACCGCCTTCCTATCACTGTAACCTCCTCCAGACCCCCTCCCTATCTCTGTAACCTCCTCCAGACCCCCTCCCTATCTCTGTAACCTCCTCCAGACCCCCTTCCTGTCACTGTAACCTCCTCTACAGTCCCTCCCTATGTATGTAACCTCCTCCAGCTCCTACGCCATTCCCTATCTCTGTAACCTCATCCAGCACCCATTCCCCTCCCTATCTCTGTAACTTCCTTCAGCATTGAAACCCCTCCATATCTCTGTAAATTCCTCCAGTCGCTGTACCCACCTATCTCTGTCACCTGATGCGATCGCTACATCCCTCCCTATCTCTGTAACCTCCTCCAGCCCCTACACCCCTCCCATATCTCTGTAACCCCCTCCAGCCCCTACACCCCTTCCCTATCTCTGTAACCCCGATCCAGCCCCTACACCCCCTCCCTATCTCTGTAATCCCCTCCAGTCCCTACACTCCCTCCCTATCTCTGTAACCCCGTCCAGCCCTACACTCCCTCCCTATCTCTGTAACCCCCTACAGCCCCTACACCCCTCCCTATCTCTTTAACCCCCTCCAGCCCCTATACCCCTCCCTATCTCAGTAACTGCTCTCTAGCTTGGTAAACCCCTCCAGACCCTATCCCGTCCCTATCTCGGTAACTCCCTCCAACATTTTCAACATTCTCTGTATCTGTTTGTGGAGATACCTGACAGACTGGATGAAAAAAATGCCCATCACTTTGTGGGAAACTTTAGAACCCCATATCTGTGTGAAAATATTATTTCACGAGGATAAAAAAATAGTTGTGAACATGTCTCTACGGGCAACGAGAAAGATTTCAGAAGGAACTAGTCAATGAGAAACAGAAAGCAGTATCAGAGGTGTGTGATTTCTCTCTGCATGGATCTCCATCAATGGACAGTGTTGCAAGAAATATTGAATATTTTGATTATTAAGCTCATGAAAAAATGCCTTCTGTGAGATAGAGGTGTTTGCTATTTTTTCTGTCTTTCACCCAATAACCTGCTGTTGTCAGCAAAGTCTATGATGCTTTGTGTGGGTGTGTCACAGTGACAAACCCCGAGATTAATGAACCCCAAAAACTAATGATTCCAGAAGCAGGGGTCACAGTCTAAAAGTACGGGGTAAACAATTTAGGGCTGAGACCAGGGGAAATGTCTTTAACCACAGCGTGGTGAGCCTTTGGAATTGTTTATCTTTGCAAACTGTTGAGGGCAAAACAATCAATGTTTTCAAGATGGAGTCAGATACAGTTCTGAAAGCTAAAGGGATCTAAGGGTATGAGGAGAAAGCAGGAACAGGGGACTGAGTTGGATAATCAGCCATGATTATATCAAATGGGATTGACAATGAATTGATGGGAGGAATGGACTACCCATGCCCCTATGTTTTATGTTTCAAGATGATCTATCAATCCAGGTTTCATTCTGCGTTTGAAAATGTGTTGCTGGAAAAGCGTAGCAGGTCAGGCAGCATCCAAGGAGCAGGAGAATCGACGTTTCGGGCATAAGTCCTTCTTCAGGATGCTGCCTGACCTGCTGCATTTTTCCAGCAACACATTTTCAGATCTGATCTCCAGCATCTGCAGTCCTCACTTTCTCCTTCATTCTGGGATTGACCTTGTTCCATAGTACAATCATCTTGGACATCATCACGTTGTGTATTCATTCTTGTTATAACTAATTACCCACTGACTGTTGTGTGTAGAGTGAGGAATCTCATTGCTGTGTGCAATGTTTCATTTCTTGTCACATATGAACGACCACATTTGGCCAATCTGTGATGTGAGGTGGTTCCTCACTTGCTCAGGTACAAAAGGTGGAAAAATAAAAGGAGGAGTCCATTCAGCCCTCTGAGCCCATTCTGTCACACCATAGCTGTTCGGTTCCTCTGCTTGTTTGACCATCATGCCTCCACATGCCTTGGCAATCTCACCCAACCAAAACATCACCATCTGAGCTTCGACATGGGCAAACACTGAACTGAACTCTGAGAGAAAAGCAAGGCTGCTTCTCCATAGGGAGATTTCAAGTAAAGGTCAAATTTATTTCTGATGGAGGCACTCATTGTGTCTGTTGCACTGGGGACCTGTTCTGGAGTGGGAGAATTCTGCTTTCGCACTTCCTGAATAAAATGAAACATTTGTGTCTCAAATGGTGACTTTGTACAGCAGAATCAAAAAGAGGCCATTTCTCTTGGTTTTGTGTCGACAACTAAGTCTCTCTCTGCATGTCACGGGGAACAGTGTACCAAATTCACACAACTCTGGGCTTTAGTCACTACACCCACAGTGACACAGCCAGTGACTGACATAGAGGCAGATTTCAAATAAGTTGCCCATTTCCTAAACCAAGCATCGCCAATGTAGCAAGTATCAGTTTAAAAAACAAACACACTTATTTATTCATGTAAGTCCTTGGGGTGGGAAAGGGGAGAGATTAGAATTTGTTCCATCTCTATTTTCAAACGGCCAGTGTAGAAGGAATGTACAATGTCACAGAAATGTGCTTAATGAGTCTGCTCAGTACACTGGAAGTAACATGGACTGTGTCACAGGGGGTGTATCATACTGTGTATACAAGGAACTATTGACAATTCCGTTTCTGAACTTTTCCTGTAGATTCAGCGAATAGAGTCACCCATCATTCAAAGACCAATAATTTTAGCAATTTGATTTTTTTTCTTAAACTGTCGTCAGGTGTGGAGATCATTTTAAATTGTGAAATTATTGTAGTCTGTGTAAATCTAATTGTAAGGCATTGGGAATTTGACTTTGAAATCTGTAGCCGAGTGGTATTACTTTGAAGATATTAATCAAGAAATTGCAGTATCTCTGCAGTATTTCATACACTGTACTCAGGGAGATAATTTTATTAAGGATAAGAATCATCAGTGTGGTGAATGAATTAAAGAACTTGTACATTGTTCTCAGAATTGAGAGAGATGTTGAGAAATCCTTTAGGTGTTTAATGCAGGGACAATGCAAGTAAAGGGAAAGTGAGGTCTGCAGATGCTGGAGATCAGAGCTGAAAATGTGTTGCTGGAAAAGCGCAGCAGATCAGGCAGCATCCAAGGAACAGGAAATTCGATGTTCTGGGCATAAGCCCATCATCAGGATGAAGGGCTTATGCCCGAAACGTCGAATTTCCTGTTACTTGGATGCTGCCTGACCTGCTGCGCTTTTCCAGCAACACATTTTCAACAATGCAAGTAAAGGGTGAATAACATTTCACTGCAAGATCATTTCCACTGCAGTATCGTTCTTTTGCCAGAGGGAAAGGATTCTTGAAAGGACCAGACATGAAATAAGATTTATTCCACTCATCAATCCAGAATAAATTGCATTTCTTCCTGCGTAGATGCTGGGTTTGATATTAAAGGGGGAATAATTTCTAATGGACTTTTGAATAAGTACAGGAAAAGATCAAAATCAAAGAACTATAAGGAAAGATCAGAGTAGTGAGACAATGAGACCAGTTAAATATTTCTTTCCTAAATCAGCGTTATGATTGGATTGGGATCCTTCTGTGCTCTATAATTCTGTCGATCTCTGATGGGCATGTCATTATATGAAACTCAATCATGGAAGAAGCCTTGCATAAGTTACAGCTTTGGATGAGAGAATAAGAGAGAACCACTCACTCTTGAAAGGAGGGGTTAGTTTATAGAACATGGAACAGTAAAGCACATGAACAGGCCCTTCGGCCTGTCATGTCTGTGCCAAAAATATTATTGCACATTCTGAATATATTTTGCAAGCATGTTGCAATGATGAGGGATATATTTATTGTTGAGAAATATGATTATAGTTCAAGTAGTTTTAAATGTATAGTGCGTGGGAAATCCTTATTCAGCAAAACCGGTAAAGGACTGTAATCATATTTCTCACCCATAAATGTATACCTCATCATTGAAAGGGAGGAGATTGCAGAGCCATTGGCCTTGATTTTTATGTCCTCGTTGTCTCCAGGAATAGTGCCAGAAGTCTGGAGGATAGCAAATGTCGTTCCCTTGTTCAAGAAGGGAAGTAGGGATAACCCTATAACTATAGGCCAGTGAGTCTCAATTCTGTTGTGGGCAAAGTCTTAGAGTGAATTGTAAGGGATGGGATTTATGAACTTCTGGATAGGAATAATGTGATCAAGGATAGTCAGCATGGTTTTGTGAAGGGCAGGTCGTGCCTCACAAACCTTATTGAATTCTTTGAGAAGGTGACTAAGGAGTTGGACGAGGGTAAAGCAGTAGATGTGGTGTATATGGATTTTAGTAAGGTGTTTGATAAGGTTCCCCATGGTAGGCTATTGCAAAAAATACGGAGGTATGGCATTGAGGGTGCGTTGGAAGTTTGGATTAGGAATTGGCTGGCTGGAAGAAGGCAGAGGGTAGTAGTTGATGGTAAAGGTTCATCTTGGAGTGCAGTTACTAGCGGTGTTCCGCAAGGATCTATTTTGGGACCTTTGCTGTTTGTCATTTTTATAAATGACCTGGAGGAGGGGCTAGAAGGTTGGGTGAGCAAGTTTGCAGGTGATACGAAAATCGGTGGAGTTGTTGACAGTGAGGAAGGATGTGGCAGGTTACAGCGGGATATAGATAAGCTGCAGAGCTGGGCAGAAAGGTGGCAAATGGAGTTCAATGTAGGTAAGTGTGAAGTGATTCACTTTGGTAAGAGTAACAAGAAGATGGGGTACTGGGCTAATGGTCGGATACTTGGTAGTGTGGTTGAGCAGAGGGATCTTGGTGTCCATGTATACAGATCTCTGAAAGTTGCCACCCAGGTCAATAGTGCTGTGAGGAAGGCATATGGCATACTGGCTTTTATTGGTAGAGGAATTGAGTTCCGGAGTCCTGAGGTCATGTTGCAGTTGTATAAGACTCTGGTGCGGCCGCATCTGGAGTATTGAGTGCAGTTTTGGTCGCCATACTATAGGAAGGATGTGGAGGCACTGGAACGGGTGCAGAGGAGGTTTACCAGGATGTTGCCTGGTATGGTAGGAAGATCGTATGAGGAAAGGCTGAGGCACCTGGAGCTGTTTTCATTGGAGAAAAGAAGGTTTAGGGGTGACTTGATAGAGGTGTACAAGATGATTAGGGGTTTAGATAGGGTTGACCATGAGAACCTTTTTCCACGTATAGAGTCAGCTATTACGAGGGGGCATAGCTTTAAATTAAGGGGAGGTAGGTATAGGACAGATGTTAGGGGTAGATTGTTTACTCAGTGAGTTGTGAGTTCATGGAATGCCCTGCCTGTAGCAGTGGTGGACTCTCCCTCTTTATGGGCATTTAACCGGGCATTGGATAGGCATATGGAGGATAGTGGGCTAGTGTAGGTTAGGCGGGCTTGGATCAGCGTAACATCGAGGGCCGAAGGGCCTGTACTGCACTGTATTTTTCTATGTTCTATGTTCTATGAAACATGCTCGCAAAATATATTCAGAATGTGCAATAATATTTTATTCATTAGTGTTATGTTAGTGTCACTGACTGGGCCAGCAGTTATTGTGGAGAGTCCAGTTATAAGTCAGCTATGGGTCTGGAGTCACATGCAGGCCTGACGGGGTAAGGATGGCAGTTTCCTTTCCAAAATAAACTGGATGATGGTTTTCCTTTAGGCAATCATCACAGAGTCATTATTAAACCCTGAAATCCTGACTGCTTTTGACTGAAGAATCTACAGTTGGATTTGAACTGACATCCTCAGGAGATTAGTACAGTGTCTGGCTTAATAGCTTTGCATGATATCAGAAGGCCATCAGCTAGCCTCCAATTAAGGGCTTGATAGTGTGGGCTAGGAAGTGTTGGCATCTTCACCTTTCTGCTCTGATTTTCCTCATTTTTGACTTGGAACCGTGAGTTGAAATTGAGATTTGTAATGTCACCTTTGAGCAACAGTGTATTCCCTTTAAAATAAAGAGTATATTAGACTGCAGCTTGCTTTAGGAACTGGCCTGGAGAGATAATGCCCATCAATCACTGCTTTAAGAGCATTGTAGATGATTCAGCACCGAGATAGTGATACGCTTGTGGAAGATGGCTGGACGTTGATTAAGGGAGGACCAGTGCAGGACAAATACCCACAGACCATGTTGAAAAAGAAAAGGGAAGTAAACATTGAATTGTGTGAGACTACAATGGCTGTAAGATGTGTACATTCTCCGGTATCCTTTTGGGAGAGAGAGGTTGAGACAGAGGTGACAAATGGTCTGTTCCAAGCTAATAAAATGAATAGCTTGTGAGGCCTTGGCTTTTTTTTAAAATGTGGAACAATAGAAGCAGCATGAAGGGATGGACACAAGCTCCAACAGAAACAGGATTTTACTTTAACTTTCAGTCATTACTGGGTCTGGAAGTTGGATTTGGAAGCTGTTATTTCTCGTTTTCTTACACCTGAAGGTTTGCCGACTCTCCCTGCTGCTAGAATTGCATGTGAGACAATCTTTTTTACTGAATTTCCCTTTGCCATGGGTGTGTTTTTGGTGTGTCACTAGATTGGAACAGTTACTGTTTAAAATAAGCTGATATTATGATAAGGTTTCCAGTGGAGTTCAGTTTTACCAATTCTTCTTTGTTTTGTTGTTTTTATTTTAACTGTGGCACAATAATAGAATGTATTTTGCTTCAAGCCTGGTCATTTGAACAATCGAATTGCAGCTGGAACACAAAACCTTATTCTTACTTTAAAAATTGGAAAAGTTAGAGTAGATGTGGGTTTGCTCACTGAGCTGGAAGGTTCGTTTTCAGATGTTTTATCATCATACTAGGTAACATCATCAGTGAGATGAATCACTGGTGGCATGGTCCGCTTTCTATTTATGTGTTTAGGTTTCCTTGGGTAAGTGACATCATCTCCCATGGTGACATCATTTCCCGTGGTGATGTCATTTCCTGTTTTTTCTCGGAGGTGGTAAATAGGATCCAAGTCAATGTGTTTGTTGGTAGGGTCTACTCTATAACTCTATAGAGCTCAGCAAACAAACCTACATCCAGAACCTCAACCTGAGCGACAAATCTTCTCAAAACTCACTAAAAGCTAGAGTCTATGCGACCTTCTTAATATATTTTGAGAGAGTTTGGTGCAGTCTGTAACAATTGACTCTGATAGGGTTGCAAGAATGAGACAGATCTTACTTTTCTTTTGAAAGCTTCTGGATGGTGCTGCTTTTGTTTTGCTCTCTCACCTCAGTTATAGAATTGTTGAAAATTCTGAGAAAATAATGTAATAAATGAGAAACAGTCTCCAGAAGCCTGAAAAAGCTTCTTGTAAGGGCCAGTGCCTTCAGAATTCAAGCACAATACACAGTCCAAGTGCTTGAGATGCAACCCATCATCCAAAGATTTCATGATGTTCAGGTATTCATTGTTAAACTGGTTATCAAACTGGGAAATTACAGATCGCTTCTTTATAAATTAATTCCTTCATGGTTAGCACTGCTGCCTCACAGCACAAGGACCCAGGTTCAATTCCCACCTCGGGCGACTGTCTGTGGGGAGATTGCACATTCTCCCCATGTCTGCCTGAGTTTCCTCCGGGTGCTCCGGTTACCTCCCACAGTCCAAAAGTGTGCAGGTCAGGTGGATTGGCGATGCTAAATTGCCCATAGTTTTAGATACGTTAGTCAGGGGCAAATGTAGTGGAAAAGGTCTGGGTAGGTTGCTCTTTGGAGGGTCAGTGTGGACTTGTTGGGCCAAAGGGCCTGTTTCCATACTGTAGGAAATCAAATCTAAAAACAATTGTCAGTCCTTCAATATGTGAGTGGACGTATACGATAAAGAATGATTGGATTTAAATTGTCGATATTGTTTATCATGCCTTGCTGATTATCTGTGCTCCACTATGAATAATACATTGTTTTTTGTTATAAATTTAACGCAGAAGATGTAATGTTATAACCTCTGGTGAAGAACAGTTGAGCAAATATGTGGGACATTGAATGTTTCCATTTTGTTGTGTTGTGAATCCAGTGAGAGGGAGGCAGTTTTGCTTTGACTGGTTCTTCCTCTGCTATAACCATAGAATTGATCAGATATTTTAAGATGAATTGGACTGTTATGTTGAAAGGGAGATTGTACAGGTACACTAACATGGACAGAGAATGGCCCAACACACCTTGGAAAGGAACACATTAGTGGACTTCATGGAGTTTGAAGACAATCAGCAGTTGTTACATGCTAACCATTAAAACAAGTCTTTATTCCAGATTTTAGCAATTTTAAATTTCACCCTTTGTGATGGCAGGATTTGAACGAATACCCCTAGGAGTGTTAACCAGGTGCTTTAGCTTGCTAAATCAGTGATAGCAACACTGTGGCACCATCTTGGTCAGTTGTGTGGATAATCACCGTGTCAATCATAGCTCATGATGCACTATATCCACAAACTTCTCAATTCATCTTCCATTGGTTGGGTGACAATTATGATTCTCTGCTGGGGCAAGTGTGGCATCACCAATGGTGTTTCCCTCTATTAAATCTCCATGACAACAGGTTATCTACTAATCATTTTGTTTGGTGTCATAATCAATGTACTTGGTAACAGATATATCCCACTCTCATTCCTGTTCTACACAGCAGTGTGCAGTGTAAATGCTGTGTTGGCCTGTGCTGCTATTGACTGTTCTGTCTGGTAAACCATCGCTTTCACCTTTGACTGCTTTGTGGCCATTTGTTGTCGCAATCTGAAAGCCAGACATTACACTGAGAAAGCAGCAGGTACCGTGGTAAGCACTGTTTGTCTGGTGAGCATTCTGAGGAACATCCCATTTTACTTTAAGTATCAACCATATGGCATATGGGGTGGTGTACCCTCGGGCTGTGCCACCAGACCAGAGTTTTACACCCTTCCAGGATGTGTGGTATTTGTCTGGCTCCACCAGCTGCTGAACACATTGATCCCCTACCTCCTGATCCTGCTGTTCAATGCTCTGACCGTCAGGCACATTGTCTTGGCAAATCGGACATGCAGGGGTCTCCGAGCTCCCAGTAACTGGGACCAGAGAGGAGATGCAGAGATGGTCAACAGGCGGAAATCCATCATCCTACTGTTTGTTGTCTCGGGCAATTTTATATTGTTGTGGATGCCCAAGGTCAGTGTTTTCTTACTGATGCAGATTACCAACAACCATTTTTACCCCAGTTATGACCATCCTGTTATGATCACTGACATATCTGGGACTGTGCTCTTCTACCTGAGCTCCTGTACAAACACTGCCCTTTATGCTCTGACCCAGAGTCGATACAGAGAGGAGCTGAAGAGGGCTCTGAAATACCCCTTCACTCTCTTCTGTGAACGGCACAGATTACATGGACAGATGGAAGCAGAGGGTGAATTGATGTCAGAACAGCACAGGTAAGGGTTATTGGAGCAATCACTGGGGTTCTAGCATGTTGTCTGACCAGGATTGACAGTGACTCCACATCATAGATCTCTCTGCATTGAGCACTGTTTCATCAGAAATCCAGGGGGATGTTGGAAATATACTCCCAAAGTCAGAATTGGATGGATGGCTAGATAGATAGATAGATAGATAGATAGATAGATAGATAGATAGATAGATAGATAGATAGATAGATAGATAGATAGATAGATAGATAGATAGATAGATAGATGGAGAGATAGATAGATGGAGAGATCGATAGATAGATAGATAGATAGATAGATAGATAGATAGATAGATAGATAGATAGATAGATAGATAGATAGATAGATAGATAGATAGATGGATGGAGAGATAGATAGATAGATAGATAGATAGATAGATAGATAGATAGATAGATAGATAGATAGATAGATAGATGGATGGAGAGATGGATAGATAGATAGATAGATAGATAGATAGATAGATAGATAGATAGATAGATAGATAGATAGATAGATAGATGGATAGATAGATAGATAGTTAGATAGATAGATAGATAGATAGATAGATAGATAGATAGATAGATAGATAGATAGATAGATAGATAGATAGATAGATAGATAGATAGATAGATAGATAGATAGATAGATAATAGCACCTGAAATCTGTCCAGGCAGTCAGAGAGATTGTGGCAGAATAAGATCCATGCCCTAAATGATCCAAACAATCTAACTCCCTCCATCACCAGAGAATCATTGCTCATCTCATTGCGTGAATGTTAACTGAATTACATCCCATGTCGTTTCTTGTGCTGAAAGAAATTCCAAGCGTGTAAAGAAAACATTGTCTCCTTTTATTCACCATTTCTGGTTTATTTGGACATGATGACAATACAGGAACACCAGAAGAGGGGAAAAGATCGTGAGGTGTAGCATTTAGTTGACCAAGTTTGTAATGTTAAAAGGCATGCAAATATTTGGTAAAGGATTCTCGAGCAAATACAGATTCAGAACAGGCTTGATAGGGTCAATGTTTCCCCTCATGGGAGAGTCTCGGAGCAGAAAACACTGTCTCCGAATAAAGGGGCACCAAATTCAGACTGAGATGGGGAGGAATTTCTTCTCTCAGAGAGTTGTGAGTTTTAAAGAGAACTGTGAGGGCAGAGCATTTGTCTACATTTAAGGCTGAGATTGATTCTTGATGAATTGGGGAATCACTGGTTCTGGGGACAACAGGAATGTGAGGAATGTCA
This sequence comes from Hemiscyllium ocellatum, assembly GCF_020745735.1. Lineage (NCBI taxonomy): Eukaryota > Metazoa > Chordata > Chondrichthyes > Orectolobiformes > Hemiscylliidae > Hemiscyllium > Hemiscyllium ocellatum. The sequence continues at coordinate 37,487,447 of NC_083438.1, forward strand.
GATCAGACATGATCCTGTTGACGAACAGAACAGCATTGAGGGGTAGAATGGCATCCTCCTATTCATATTTTTTAAGCTCTTTTGGTATCACACTATCACGAATCACATGAAGATTCTGTCAACAACATTGGAAAATAAAGATACAACACATGTAAAATGCAATTTATTCAGATTCACCAATTGTGTCCATGCCTCTAAATATTCCTTCACACATGCACAGTCAAGTTTCAATGTGTTTCAAATGGAAACAGAGGTGATTGTGACTTTGCAACAAAAGGCCATTTCTCCCTGACGGAGACACATTTTGCCCGTATTTCCATTCCGTTACCATCTGGTTTGGACTGGGGATGTGACATTGTAGAGCTTTCCACACGGGTGGCTTCACAAGGGTCATTGCAGAGCAGGGGTAGGTGCAAAACGGGGTAGGGTTAATGTTCGGGTGAGGGTTAGAGTTAGGATTAGGGGTAGGGTTAGGGTTAGGGTTAGGGGTAGTGGTTGGGTTTGGGTTTGGGTTTGGGTTAGGGTTAGAGTTAGGTTTAGGGTTAGGGTTAGGGTTAGGGTTAGGGTTAGGGTTAAGGTTAGGGTTAGTGGTTGGGTTTTGGTTTAGGTTCGGGTTAGGGTTAGGGTTAGCTTTAGGGTTGGGGTAGGGTTAGGGATCGTGGTTGGGTTTGGGTTAGGGTTAAGGTTAGGGTTAGGTTTGGTTTTGGGTTAGGGTTAGGTTTAGATTTAGGTTTAGGTTTAGGTTTAGGTTTAGAGTTAAGTTTCGGGTTGGTTGACCAGCACTGGTCCTCCCTTAAATAATCATTTCAACACCCAAGGAGCTGCCAGTCCCCGAACATAACAACATCATAGGGCAGCACAGTGGCTCAGTGGTTAGCTATGCTGCCTCACAGTACCTGGGTTCGAATCCCGCCTGTCTGTGTGGCATTTATACATTCTCCCTGTGTCTGCTTGGGTTTGCTCCAGTTTCCTCCCACAATCCAGAGATGAGTAGGTTAGATGAATTGGCTTTGCAAAATTGCCGACAGTGTTAGGTGCGTTAGTCAGGGGTAAGTATAGGGTAGGGGTCTGGGTGGGCTTCTCTTCAGAGATGAAGTGTGGACGTGTTGGGCTGAAGGGCCTGTTTCTACACTGTAGAGAATCTAATTTGATCGTGCTGCCGAATTGTCTACAGTGTCCTGTGAGCCGTATTAATCTGTTTTATCTTTCTAGGCCATTTTCCAACATTAATGAGCAGTATTTTGGAGTAATGTTTTTAAAAAAAGGAAACTCATTGCTGCACAAGTTCCAATTTTCAATTCTCAGCTTCAACTCAAATTTCTAAAACAAAAATATGAAAAGTCAACGCACAATTGGGGTGGCACGGTGGCTCAGTGGTTAGCACTGCTGCCTCACAGCACCAGGGTCCTGAGTTTGATTTCCACCTCAGGTGACTCTCTGTGTGGAGTTTGTACGTTCTCCCTGTGTCTGTGTGGGTTTCCTCTGGTTTCCTCCCACTATCCAAAGATGTGCAAGTTGTGGATTAGCGACGCCAATTTGCCCATCAGGTTAGTTGCATTAGTCAGGGGTCAACATAGGTCTGGGTGGGTTACTTTTCAGAGGGTTGGTGTGGACTTGTTGGTCCAAAAGGCCTGTTTCTATACTGTAGGGAATCTAATTTAATCTAATCGTGAGGTACAACCCGACTGACCTCATTACAGCCGAGTGATAGTGTCCTGGTAATACATTGAAAAACATCTATTTATTATTCAATATGTATCCATAGCAGAATACAAAAAATCAACAAGGCAACATAATTAATATCTCACATTGAAGCCCTATCATCATAAATCATATTCACCCCATCACACACCATTCACAGACATTATACAAAGCTATTGTTCCTAATTCATGCAGAGTGGGTCAGACACAACAGAAATACCAACAGCACCACACACAGAGGGATGTAAGGTTGTGTGGTGCCATGTCTTTGATATTGTTATAAGTGATTTCTGTCTAGGCTTTCTGAATCTCTGGAGAATAGTTCCTGACACTTGGCTAACTATTCTAACTCTAGGCATCTGATTCAGAACAATCGGGTCCTGCCTCCGAACTCTGCCAACCGTGGACTGTCCTTTAACCCTTGTATCAAGGGAGACTGTCCGCAAGGTTAAGTTCAAAAAGGTGAACTCCAAGTTGACTGGTATCAGTCCTTATCCCCACCGGCTATCACTTCTCCCGTGGCAAATCGAAATACTGCGAGACACACACAAACGGAGCAACAGATGTTTATTCAATCTTCGAAGATTGGGCAAGTTTCCAAAAAAGACTTCGGAAATCGCAACGGAAGATTTTACAGCACTAATACTTATACATTATTTTTCCATTCAAATACATTGGTGATAATTTCATTGGTTAAAACATCTCACGCTATGGATTTTCTTACATTAAAAATCATTAATGACATTTCCATTGGTTAAAGCATTTCACGCTTTTCTCTGCCAATTTCTTTAATTAAAATGTATTATTTTACAATTTCTGCTATTTGGCACATTCCTTTATTATCTTCATGTTCTACTAGTTATAACATTTATTGATTTTTGTGTATGTCATGAAAAGAGCTTTCATTGTATTTTGCCATCTGTGTCTAACTGAAGCATTCCTTGGTTTCTTGCCCAAGGTTACCATATTCCTGGCTTTACAGAGGTAACTTCTATTTCATGCTTCATTATGGCCTAGCCGATCATTAGTTTCATAATTTAGCTTTTATTCATTAAACTTCAGTTTTAGTACCGTGAGTGTGTGTGTAGGTGTGTGTATGTGTGTGAGTGAGTGTGTGTGTATGTATATGTGTGAGAGTGAGAGAGAGTGTGTGTGTGTGTGGGTGTGTATGTGTGTGTGTGTAGGTGTGTGTATGTGTGTGAGTGAGTGTGTGTGTAGGTGTGTGTATGTGTGTGGGTTATGTGTGAGGTGTGTGTGTGTTATATGTGGGTGTGTGTGTGTGTGATGTGTGTGTGTGTTGTGTGTGTGTGCGTTGTGTGTGTGTGTGTGTGTGTGTGAATGCATGAAACTGCAGAAATTACATTAACCATATCAATCCCCCCTGTCTTTTTATACAGTCTGTAATTTCTGCAACATAATCATGGCCTGTCTATTCCAATCAGCCTCAGGATCATTTGCATCTGCTTGAAGGTGAATGCCCACAACTGTAGGTGGGTCACTCTTAATCAAAGTAGTCTCAATAGGCGGGTAATTAGACCACGCAGACATGGAATTATACAACAGCCCAAAGCAACTAAAATCCCGATTACCAACAGAAGTGTAATCACCACTGAGACCATCACCCCCTTCCATTTATCGAACCACCGCTCTATCCAGCCAGTCCAATTAGTATTTACACATGAATTCTCAGCTATCTCATCAGCCAGTGCCTGGAGACCTTCCAGGGCACGGGTGACCGAGCCATCAGGGGCCGTATTGTTGGGAATAAAAGTACAACACTGAGAGCCTATCATGACACAAACGCCCCCCTTTTCAGCTAAGAGCATATCCAAGGCCAGTCTATTTTCCCAAGCCATACGACTGGTGGCATCCAGTTATTCGGCCAAACCCTTTACTGCATCTCTAGTATGGTTAATAAACCGTGCTTGGTTATAATAAATGTAGTTTATCCAATCCACATTCTTATTAATAGTAACCCACCAGAATAGGGATGATTCAAAGCCTGCTGAAGTCTAGTTACGAGCTTTGAACTCATCAGGCATCCCACCTAGGGACCCCTATTGAATCAAGATAAATCCTTTCATCAACAGAAGTGGGTAGCAGTGATCTCTTATCTCTTCCTTTTCTCCCAACTAACTGTTCTCTTTCAAATGCCAAGGTGAATGGTATTGCCAATTGTACAATTGCACATATCCCCTTCCAATCAGGGGGCAGGGTGGGTCTCAGTAGTTTTCCTCCACAATACCACCACAGATCCGCTCGGGGAACGTTTAAAGATGAGTAATTTCTTCCTTCCACTGCTTCAGTAACGTTTTTAATCACCGAACACAATCTCAGCTCCCCCAAATCAATAGATCCACCCTGTCTATATACACACGATGTGTGATTCCCAACAGCGGCAGAAAACACAGGGGGAGCTTGCCTCTTATGTCCTTTTAAGGAAGAGAACATCAAAGACAAAGAGGCACAATTCGGATTTTTCCATGCAGTCTCATCTTGATATAGGGCTATCATGCATTCCATGCCCTGTTTGTTTCGCTCCCACCCGAGCGGAAAGGGAACTACCTGAGACACTGTCCTACCGGAGGCACATGCATAGCAATTGCTTTTGTTCAGACTTTTTATAGTATATTTAACCCATTCAATCCAGGCATTTGTTTATCCATATCCTGTTTCTATTTCAAGAGTCTGTCTCAGGTCTTTAACCTCTATAATCTGCAGTGACTTTGGATCAGTGTAAGGGGTTAAAGGTTGCAGTTTAGAATCAAGGAATCCCAAAGGCTGTCCCCGTCCGACGCCAATTCAAAAATAGCAGCCCACAAAACGCTTCCCATACGCTGTCATCTCTATCTTTAAATCTTTACTAAGGAGTTGGGACCCATTTTTATGGGGAAATGAGTCTTCAGAGGAAGCATTTTTAATGGTGAGATATATATAGGATGACACTTGCTGTCAAAATAGTTTAGGGCTGGGCTAAAGGGGGCTCTATGGGTAGTGATGCTAGGCGGTGGCTTTTGCGGTTCGGTAGGGTGTGAAGAAATATCTTGGAGGAAAGATATTCCCTTTGAAACTCTACATCTGGGCATTCTACTTAGGCTGCAAGCATCAATTTTTATAACTTGTGGAAATTCCGAAACAGAAATCATTAACACAACATCTGAAAAAAATATATGAACAAAACTCAGAAGTAACAGGAATAGCAGCATAATTCTGACTAGTGCTAAGAACTTAAACAATATATCAAAGCATAAAACAAGATTAACATACAATTCTGAAGAAACAGTCCCCGCACTCACGTCGCCATAGTATAGTCAGTTAATCAAAGTCTGTTCAGTCTGAGTTATAGTGGGTCACGTGTTGATTCGGCTGTCCAGACTCCTTTCTTAACTGGAGAGGTGACTGGCCATTTGCCAGCTTTTCTCCGCCGTTCAATGGTGAGGAGTACTAGGAACGGGCCGTCCCACACAAGTTCGAGAGTTAACTGTTGTCAATGTTTGATCAAAACCCCTTCACCGGGTTCAATAGTGTGCACAGCGAAATCCAGAGGTGGTGTCTGAGTCAGGAATCCCTGGTGGAGTAAACGAGAAACAGCGAAGCCCAGAGTCTCAACATATTTACTGATACACATATCTCATGACTCAAGCTCTAGGTGATAAACACTCAAACATTCATGCACTAACGAACAGATGACTTTCAGCCAGAAACTCAACAAAATGTAATAGCTTCCGTTCTCTCTCACTCTCTCTCATACGGTGTTGGTCTCTCTGTCTATGTCTGCCTGTCACTGTATTCTGTGTCTGGGAACTGTTCAGCGTCGGTTGTCAGTAACATTTTAATTCTTTCAAGCACATCGCAGTTGTCAAATGTAATGTTTTCCCTGTGTCTGGGCGCATCCGCCCCCGGAGCTCCCGCTCCCTACCTACCGTTTTTCAATGCAGCCCTACGCGCCGTATAGCCCCCACGAACAATCTCAGCCCAATACAGTCTACTTACTGTCTCAACGTCCTAGTGGCTGCTACTGCTTGTAGCATAATTATCTATCCAGAGTCTGCAATAACCCAGCAAACCCAGGAACTTTCGGAGTTCCCTCTTAGTTCGGGGTAGTCCTAATTCTACAATTCCCTTTACTCTTTCAGGGCTTATTCTCTTTTGCCCTTGACTGATCAAATTCTCTAAATATCTTACTTCCCGTTCCACATACTGTAGTTTGTTCTGACTAACTCGCAATCCCTTCACTGCAAGGTAGTTTAATAAAACATTGGTTCCCTGCTGTGTGTCAGTTTGGGTGGGACCGGACAACAGGAGGTCGTCCACATACTGAATTAACTTTAAAGTTGGTCTTAAAGTCAAGCCCTCAAGAACTTGTTCTAGGATCTGTCCAAACAAGTTTGGTGACTCGGTAAAACCTTCAGCTAAGACAGTCCACCTATACTGCTGTTTTCTCCCAGTATCAGGGTCCTCCTTAAGTTCTAATAAAATCATATCATGAGAAAAAAAAATAACGTTGAGCATTCATAAAATTACAATCAAAAATAGCACACTGAATCAAATGACAAACAACAAGTTTCACACATAAAACCATTAACAAACAGATGAATTCAAGCCAGAGCACAAAGTGTTAAACTGCTTGTTAGCTGAGAAGCCTTTTTAAAAAAAATCCATACACAAACACAAATTCTCACATCCACAGAGATTTCTTTTTTACAATCAAATTTACACACACAAAGACACACATAAACCTTCACCAAGACAAAATTCCTATCGGGGGCCGGCCCACAAAGACATAAATATTCAGATTTAGATAACCACCTTATTTATCCGACTCCTTTTGTCTTTCATACAGTCCTCCCTTACTACTGCTACCATTATCTTAGCCTTCCGTTCCTCCGCCATTCTGTCTCTCTATACAAATACTTTCTGAACCTCCTTTAACAACTCCGACTCATTTCTACCGTTCCCGTCCTCTATCTTCTGTAACTTCTTCTGGATATCAGGCCATGCCTTTGTCACGAAGTGAACCTTTACCATCCGTCATCCTATTTCCCCATCTGGGTCTATACCCGAACATTTCCTAACCGACTCCCTTAATCTGTGTAAGAATGCACAGGGAGACTCGTCCTTTCCCTGCCTCAGGTCGAAAACCTTGGCTAAATTTTGTTGTTTGGGGATGCAAGTTTGTATCCCTTGGATTATCAAATTTTGCATGTCTAACATATTATTCCACCCTTCTATATTGTGGTGGTCCCAGTTAGGGTTCTGAAGGGGATATTTGTCTTCACCCCTAACCATCCCCCTCTCATGCCAAATTGTCCGGCAAGCTTAATACCGGCACTGCTACTAGTGTTTTTTTTAATCTCAATTAACACTTTCCCTATCCAGTATCCCCATATAAGTCTCCTTTCTCCCCCAGTAAATAGTATATTCAAAAATAGACATTAACTCAGCCCACATATACAGACTGGGCCTCAAAAATAAATTAATTTGTTCTGACAATCCTATCGGATTCTCATCCAGGACCGTCATTTCCTTTTAAATGTTCCGACCTCCCCACTGGTGAGGGGGTCACACACAAACCCAATCTCCTTGTCCCCTATCGGCACTTTAGTCGATACGTTCTTCCTTTTTTTTAAGAAATATTGCAATGTTCCTAGCTTCTCATATCCTCAAACCCCAATTTATTAATTCATGCTTGACTAACTTTAAAGCCTGTTCCTAACTTGTAAACATATTTATATATTTACGTCCATTTATTCAGTATTTAATAGTTAAAATGTAAAATGCATACAGTTCCCAATTTTAAAATCCACTTTAATCACCCAGATTTAGTACCCTAATTTAGATCCAAAATTAGTTTTCTTATGTACTCCTGACCAATTATTTCTCAATTACAATACTTTAGGTCGTAAAATAATCAGAGCTGTCTTACAATAATTTGTCAATTCAAGTTTAAAAAAAATTCTAATGGCCGAATCCAAGGTCTCAGATAATAACCATGGAAGCTATCGTCTTTTTTTCCCGACAGTCTACTGTTGAACTGGAACTACAACTGTCCGTCACATATTGAAAATAAATCATATTAAGTTTACATAAAAATCACATTTAAAACAATCCTGGAACTCAAGCTCCAGTGAATAAAACTTCCTCATTCAATCACCAACAAACCAATGTGCATTCAAACCGAATCACAGAGGGTTAAATGTTTTGCGAGCAGTTCTCGCTCTCTCTCTCTCTCTGTCGGTCTTACTGCAAGCTGCTGGTAAAAAATAAACTTGAGTTGTCTTATATCATTTGAGTTTAATGGGGCTACAACAAATCCTGTGGTCCGTTCCCCAAACGGGACCTCCCGTTGGGGACACAGTCTCACTACTTCTTTATCACCTTTTCCCCTCATCTCTCTCTCCTTTAACCGTGCAGATCTCCTTACCCCCTCAGCCCCTGCTGCTGTGGCTTCCACGTCCCCTTCGCCAGATCCCTCGGATCCCTCTCCCTGATTCACCAATGGCCGCTGCCGTTGTTCCTCCTGAAGAGCATATGGCGGGGGTGCCACAGGCGGGGGTAAGTTCTCTAACACTTCCCACTTACTCTCTTTCAGTGGGGTTAAAGGATGTAAGGGTACTGGGGTTGGAGCAGTTGCTGTCAGGTTCCCTACCCAACATGCAGCATACTCGCTCTCCTTTAAACCTGGATTCTGTTTATTCTTTACATAATCATTTAAAATTTGACAAACACAATCCTCGCCCGATCCAAATTTTGGCCAGATCACTGATGGCGGACGGATGGGTTCTTTTACCCAAACAAAACAACAGTATTTTATCATTTCCTTTTTCTTTAAGCCCCGACTTTCGTAGGGACTCCAATTTCCCAATTTTCGTCCCAGCGGACTATCAAGGGGAACTTTTGGGGTTTCGTCTTCCCGTTCCTTTTTAGACCTGGAACCTCGGCCACCCATGGTTGGTCTTCAGGCTAACCTACACTCTGGTTACTCAATTAACCCTTGTATCCTGGTTACCTGTCACAACCACCGAGTCGACAAGGCAGTGTACCCTTCTCAATTCCGCGAAAACCCCAAATACCAGAGAAGGTTCTTACCTTGATCCGTGCACGGAGTTGTCCGACTCAAAATAAAAAATCACCTTTTTACTTTTTCGAAGCTTCAACCTTTTTACTTTATTGTGAGCGCCACCTATTCACATCGTTTGCTCAAACATCTGTGTGTGTCACAGTGTCCCAGAATCATTCAGAGCCTCCCGTGGGAGTTCTGTTTAGGATCCCGGACAGGAGCCCCCAAATTTGTTATAAGTGATTTCTGTCTAGGCTTTCTGAATCTCCGGAGAATAGTTCCTGACACTTGGCTAACTATTCTAACTCTAGGCATCTGATTCAGAACAACCGGGTCCTGCCTCCGAACTCTGCCAACCGTGGACTGTCCTTTAACCCTTGTATCAAGGGAGACTGTCCGCAAGGTTAAGTTCAAAAAGGCGAACTCCAAGTTGACTGGTATCAGTCCTTATCCCCACCAGCTATCACTTCTCCCGTGGCAAATCGAAATACTGCGAGACACACACAAACGGAGCAACAGATGTTTATTCAATCTTCGAAGATTGGGCGAGTTTCCAAAAAAGACTTCGGAAATCGCAACGGAAGATTTTACAGCACTAATACTTATACATTATTTTTCCATTCAAATACATTGGTGATAATTTCATTGGTTAAAACATCTCACGCTATGGATTTTCTTACATTAAAAATCATTAATGACAATTCCATTGGTTAAAGCATTTCACGCTTTTCTCTGTCAATTTCTTTAATTAAAATGTATTATTTTACAATTTCTGCTATTTGGCACATTCCTTTATTATCTTCATGTTCTACTAGTTATAACATTTATTGATTTTTGTGTATGTCATGAAAAGAGCTTTCATTGTATTTTGCCATCTGTGTCTAACTGAAGCATTCCTTGGTTTCTTGCCCAAGGTTACCATGTTCCTGGCTTTACAGAGGTAACTTCTAGATCATGCTTCATTATGGCCTAGTCGATCATTAGTTTCATAATTTAGCTTTTATTCATTAAACTTCAGTTTTAGTACAGTGAGTGTGTGTGTAGGTGTGTGTATGTGTGTGAGTGAGTGTGTGTGTATGTATGTGTGTGAGAGTGTGAGAGAGTGTGTTTGTGTGTGGGTGTGTTTGTATGTGTGTGTGTGTGGGTGTGTGTGTATGTGTGTGTGTGAGTGAGTGTATGTGTGTGTGTAGGTGTGTGTATGTGTGTGAGTGAGTGTGTGTGTAGGTGTGTGTATGTGTGTGGGATTTGTGTGAGGTGTGTGTGTGTGTTGTGTGTGGGTGTGTGTGTGTGTGTTGTGTGTGTGTTGTGTGTGTGTGTGTTTTGTGTGTGTGTATGTTGTGTGTGTGTGTGTGTGTGTGTGTGAATGCATGAAACTGCAGAAATGACATTAACCATATCAATATTTGAATCAGATTTTGTATTAGCTATTTCAGAGTTTAGCAGCGGACTGATGGGGTTGTGTGTGTGTAAGGGAGGGTTGAATATTTTTATATTCACCAGTGCTCAGAAACTCTAATAGGGAACTGTCATGAGCAACGGAGTTGAGAAATGCTTCCAGAATTGGACAATGTTGCGTTCAGCAATGAGAGAAATGTTCCCATCCTCAACTCAATCCATGAGAGTTCCATTCATGGAAGATGAAATGCTTTGAGACCAGGAAATATCCACGGAGGGATATGTACCACTGGGAAGCTGCATATCCTCCTGTGTTTGTTACTGAAATGCAGGGATTGATTCACGGATGAGAGTGAAAGGGTATTTCAGAGCCCTCTTCAGCTCCTCTCTGAATTTACTCTGGGTCAGAGCATAAAGGGCAGTGTTTGTACAGGAGCTCAGGTAGAAGAGCATAGTCCCAGATATGTCAGCGATCAGAACAGGATGGTCATAACTGGGGTAAAAATGGTTGTTGGTAATCTTCATCAGGAAGAAAACACTGACCTTGGGCATCCACAACAATATAAAACTGCCCGAGACAACAAACAGCAGGATGATGGATTTCCGCCTGTTGACCATCTCTGCATCGCCTCTCTGGTCCCTGTTACTGGGAGCTCGGAGACCCCTGCGTGCCCGATTTGCCAAGACAATGTGCCTGACGGCCAGAGCATTGAACAGCAGGATCAGGAGGTAGGGGATCAATGTGTTCAGCAGATCGTGGAGCCAGAAAAATGCCACCCATCCTGGCACGATGAAGAACTCTGGTCTGGTGGCACAGCCCCAGGGAACACCACCCCATGTACCCAAAGATTGGTATCTGAAGTAAAATGGAATGTTCTTCAAAATGATCACTGACCAGACAATGGTTACCATGGCAGCTGCTGTTCTGGCAGAGCAATATCTGGCTTTTAGATTGTGGCAACAAATGGCCACAAAGCGGTCAAAGGTGAAAGTGATCGTCAGCCAGACAGAGCAGTCGATAGCAGCATAGGCCAGCGCATTATTTGCACTGCACACTGCTGTGTATAACAGGAATGAGAGTGGGAAATATCTGTTACCAAGTACACTGATTATGACACCAAACAAAATGATCAGTAAATCGGCTGTTACCATGGAGATTAGGTAGAGGGAAACACCTTTGGTGATGCCACACTGTCCACGGCAGAGAATCATAATTGTCACCAAATCAGCTGCAAGATAAATTGAGAAGATTGTAGATAATGCGGGTCTTGACGAATGATTAACAGAGTGAACATTCATGTCCGTGACAATTTTGGTGGCATAGTAGTAATCACACCAGAGTAGCAACACAACATACCTGGCTAATGATTTTTGGAGGATTGATTCAAATCACACCATGACAAATGGTGAATTCTGAAATTGCTAATATCCAGAAGGATGATTCTAATGGTTGGCATGGAGCAACTGCAGACTGCACTAAAAACCTTCAGGTTAACCAACATGTGGCTTTCCAAGGGCATTGTGCCATTCTCTGCCCTTCCTCACTGGCCCTGTCCCTTATTCCTTTCAATATAACAGTGTAATTCAGTGTAAAATACACCATTAACCCGATTGTTATGACAAAAGGACTCCCTGCCAGATCAAAACTGCCCTGCTAGCATTAGATTTGCAAACCAGTGAAATTAAAACATTGAATGTTCCTCAACTTTACTCAGTTGTTCTTCACCAGTCCTTGTTGGTAATGTAGATAGGACATCAAGCTTATACTTCATGATGAAGAAAATTATTATTCATAATGTAACTTTCACAGATCTCTCAGACATTATAATTAATATTTGCAAATTTATCCCAACCTTTGTTAGACTGTACTGTCACTGACATCATTGCAAAGTCAATAATGTTTTCAAGATGTTACAGTGAAAAATACAAAATTATTATTCATATTGTAACTTTAATAGAACACATATATTCAACAAGGTAATATACTTCCTAGCTACAATTTAAACTCACCAACCCCGATCTTACACACCCATTGATGTACACAAACAGAGATGGGAGAAGTGTTCTCGGGACACAGGCTGAAGTCCAGCCAGATATTTTAAATTTAAAAGGAGTTGGCATTTAAGAATTTAATGATAACTATGAAATAATTGTCAAGAGTAAAAATAAATCTTGGTTACGCATGTATATTTTTGAAAGAAAACAAACATCCTTACCTTGTCTGTTCCACATGTGACTCCAGACCTACAGCAATGTCACTGACTATGAACTGGTAACTGTGCAATAAGTACTGGCCCAGTCAGTGCTGCTAACATCGCATTCATAAATTGGAAACTAGCTTGTCATTTAGGCCAGTCAATAGCGGGAGTTGCTGGATATGGTCTGCTTCCATTTTTCAGTTGCCTATCACTTAAACTGCACCAATATTTCTCACCCATAATCACATCCCTCATCTTCACAATATGCTTCCGTAGTGTTCAGAATATTCAACTGCTGTTTTGCACAGACGTGATGGGCCGAAGGGCCTGTTTCTGTGCTGTACTGCTCCATGATTGAAAACTAACCCCTGAGTGAGTGATTCTCTCTTATTCTCTCATCCAAAGATGTGCCTTACACAAGGCCCCTTCAATGATTTGTGTTTTATATGATGTCATACCCATCAGAGATTGACAGGATTATAGAGCACAGAAGGATCCCAATCCACCCATACTGCTGACTCAGGAAAGAAATATTCATTCAGACTCACAGTCTCACTATGCTGATCTTTCCTTATAGTGTTTGTTTTTGATTTTGACCTTTACCTGTACCTATTCAAAACTTCCTTAGAAATTGTTCCCCTGAAGAGCACCTCAGCAGCATCGGTGCAGAAAGGGAATTCCAATTATCCCGGCTTGCTGCGTGGAATCTTATTCCACCTCTGGCTCTTTCAAGAACCCATTCCTCTGGCAAAAGAATGGTCCTGTCATGGAAACACCTCTCGCCTTTTATTGTGCACCATCAAAACTTCAATCATCTCCCACACACTCTCACCACCTCTCACAGCTCTCACGTCAATGCACAACTTCTTTCATCTATTCACCCCACTGAAGATTCTCACCCTTCACACAATTATCTCCCTGAGTACAATGTGTGAAACACTGCAGAGAGATAATGTCCTTGCTCCCCACTTTGGGGATTAATACCAGGAGGCTTTTGATTTTGCCTGGAATGTCGATTTTCCTGCTCCTCAGATGCTGCCTGACCTGCTGCGCTTTTCCAGAACCACTCTAATCTTAACTCTCTTGACCTCATCGATAACCAACTTCTGTCATCTGTTTCACAAAGGTGGCAGGTAGGGGCTCTCCCTTCGTTGTACAAGATAATGTGAAAGTGGATGAATTGTCTAGAAAGTGAAACCAATTAATTAAGTTAACAACTTAAAGGAAAGTGATAAAAGATTGGGAAGAAAACAGGGATGATTCAGTGCCAATGGAGGGAGGTTTTGCTTTCTGTTGTCTGTGTGTCAGACACTTGGTGAAGAAATGCATCTTGGGAAATGTGCTTCATCTCACTTTAGGGTGGAGGCATATAAAGGCACTTTTACTTTTATTATTGTCTGTGGACCAAAAATGGGGCAAAACGTTGTTCTATAAACAAGAAAACTGTGTAGATAATTCTGTTCAGTGTTAAAAAGATTAGTGGACCATATTGACAGTTTTATACACATTGTTGTCTTTTGGGACAACAAGAGAGTGTCTCAAAAACTTTTTGTGTGTGTGAGAGGATCTGTGTGTTTCTGTGTGCGTGTGTGTGAGAGAGACAGAGCATGAGCGTGTTTCTGTGTCGGTGTGTGTGTGCGTGTGTGTGTGCATCTGTCTGCGTAAGACAGACAGAAAGTGTGTGCGTGCATGAATCTGTGTACGTTTGTGCTTGTGTGTGAGAGAGAGGGTATGTGCAGCGCAAGACGCCATTTGATTGGTTTTTAATCAGCACCAGTTGTGTGTTCAGGAGAGCTCAGGACAGTGACAATCTCTTGCTTGTTCCCTGGACAGGACAGTGCAGCCAAGTGTGTGGAGAATACAGTGTAAGGACCAGCCTGTGAAGACAGAGCATCTATATCACTCTCGCCTTTCTGCATGCGAACTGAATGAAGACACCCTGATAGCTCAGCGCTCCCTCTCGGTGTTCCTCTGCTCTCTCTGAAAACCCTCTGGTAAAAGGGACAATTGGAAATCACTTCCACACAAACAGAAATGTCAAATTTTGAAGCAGTGAACGGGAGACTGAGAATTGCTGTCCCCACAACCTCGTTCATCATCAAACCTTTTGAAGAAATTGAAAGGTTCTGAAAGAGAGCAGCACATGTTTACTTGATTTTATTTTATCTTAGCGCATAAAATATTTTCCTTCTCCGTCCTTTTTGGTCATCTCTCTGAGTGAACAAAAGTCTTTGAAGTGGAAGAAATGAAGTTACAGTTTGGCAATTGAACACATTTATTTCAATTTGTTAACAGTAATTTGAACACAATAATGTTATTTTCACGGTGATGCTAAAAAAGTGTGCATATTCCTTTAACAGAAATTGGATATTTGTGCACAATTGGGTAATATGGTGCTTTCATCACATGTTCACGTTCTTGAGAACTTGGTGAATAGTGGGGCTGGACTTCCAGTGCACTTCAGTTAGACGACAGCGAGAGTATTGTGTGCAGTTCTGGAATCCACATGATAGGAGGGGTGTGTTTACACTGGAGAGGGTACAGAGGAAGATGTACCAGTGTGTTGTCTGGGCTGGACAGAGTTTCAGTTATGTGGAGAAATTGGACAGAGTGGGTTTCTTTCCTTGGAGCAGAGGTGACTGAGGGGAGAGATGGTTGAGATGTGTAACTGTATGAGGGACACAGACAGAAGAGACAGGAAGAGGCTTTTCCGATTGATTGGAGGCATGGATAACCAGGGAGATAGATTTGAGGTTGAGGCAGGTTGTTCAGATGGAATGTGAGGGAAATGCTCTCACATAGGATGTTGTGGGAAAGTGTAGCTCACTGCCTGTGAGGGTGGGAGAGACAGAGACCCTTCTAACAATGAAGAAGTATTTAGATGTGCACTTACAATGGCGAGATGTTCCAAGATATTGAGCAAGTGCTTGAAAATAGCATTAGAATAGTTAGGTGGTTGCTTTTGACCATGTAGATTTGATGTGCTGTGCTGTAGACATCAAGGGCTCTCTGACTGTCCTGTTGAATCATAAACGTTGCTGCCCAGTCTCTGAAATTCTTCAGACCATTCATACCTGCCTCTTGCTGCAATCTCTTCAAACCTCACAATGCTAAGTCTATAAAGTTCTTGTCCATCAACACCCCTCGCTCCTCCAACTCTTACCCACCTACTTTTATGTTTTACTCAGTCACAGCATACTGGTGTCATTATCTGGGACAGCATTTATTCTTCATCATCCCTGAGGATGGGCAGCAGACTGCATAGAGTGTGCTCCTATCTCTCTCTCTCTCCATCTGTCCATTCCATGCAGGGAACCGAACCAAGATAACTGAGTAGCTGACAGGTCTCCCTCACCTCTCCTCTGCTCTCCCTGAAAACCCCCCTGTTGAAAGGGACAGTTGAAACCCACTTTCAGAGACCCAGAAAGGGTGAATTCTGAAGCCCACTGGTGCTGCATATCATTCAGTCAGATGGTGCAGCTCCATTTCCCTCACTCACCCTTTGTCTATTTGTACAAGAGAATTGTGCCCGTGCTAATAATGCAGGATGTAATTCATTCCCAGCATGGTTAGTGATTGGGGAGAAGGTATCCAGATCCTCACTCTACCTGAATGATTAAGGTACTTTATGATGTCAGTCTTTCATTGCACTTGGCTCACATTTTAAGACTGTTTGCCCCGCCCACAGTCCCGGTCCTGTTTCCCACTTTCCACACACATCATCCCATCCTTTATCTCCTCCTGTCATTCAGCTGAATCCACACTGTACATTCCCCAAAGCCCAGTACCACCTTCCTGCGGAGCGGTCCCTTACACAGTGATGAACTTACACTGATCAAGTGTAACCATGGGTTTATCAAACTGAAGCCTAACTGGGTTCCAAATCCAATCCAAACACCATTGAGAAATGTTATCACTGCAGTGACTGTCTTGAATGTTTCTTGAATTCCTTGTCCTGATTGTTACACGTGGATAGATGTATCTGCTTTCTTGGTACAATGTTGAATTCTTATTTTGTAACAAGTCCCACTCTGACCTTTCTGTGAGTCAAGGAACCTCCTCCTGTTAGATTACACAAAAAGTCAAAATTTCAGTCTCTCTGCCAGATGGAAAGTCATGTTTTCATACTTTGTGACAAACGTTAAATACACTGCTCGTTTCCTCATCATTTCCCTCACAACTGTTCCATGTTCATTGGTAAGAGTTAGCATTCTCAGTCTGTGCCTTAACTCCGAACGATATAGCATCAATGTTGGTTTTTGGATTGAATTTGCATTCTTGCTCTTTGTCTTGATGAGTGCAAGTCAAAAATTGCAACAACATATGTCCTTCCTCAACACTATTTTGATGAGTTTATCCATTATGTGTCTGGATTCATGACACAAGATCCATGGTTGAAGAGAAAAAACACGGCAGATTTGTCCAACAGTGTCTATTAACGCGACTGGAATATATTGAGCAACTTAGTGATATGAACAAATGCGTATTTGTTGCTGAATGTGCCATGACATTGGAATTGGACCCATTGCATCTGGGTGTTGTATTGAACTCAAACAGAGTGAGTTCAGGGGTGTGAAAGCTGCATGAGCTGACCTCAGTTGAGTTCCAATGGACTCAGCTGAATAGAGATGGTTTCAGTGAGACTCTAAGTGATGGAGCAGCAATGGGCTCAGTTAAAACCCATCTGATTGTTTTCTTGTTTTCTTCAGTGGAAGACTGTTACAATTTGATAATCATCACAAAAGAGTTTGATGTGAATTTTACCACCTGTTTGAGAAATAAAATGTTCCCTGGTATTTTTTTTTAAAGTCAATTGCAAGTCGAATGTTGGTGCTACTAATATTCAAAGCACAGTTGTGAACTCCCTCTTGACAAGATAAAGGACAACAGTCTATTGTTGGAACATAAGTCCAGGATGTCAACCCTCCGTGGACGATAATATATTGAGTGATTGACATGTGAGAGAAAGAAGGTGGATAATGAAAAAAAGTAGAAAAACTAACACTGTTAGAACAGTGTTTGGAAAGCAAGTACAAGTATTAAATTAAGGAGCATTCTTTAGAGAGTGCTGTTTACAATCCTTTTGTATCTCCATGTGGAATATGCCAGTGTTGTGGGGCTGTACAATGTAATGTGAATGATTTTTAAGAGAGTGTTTAGTCAACTGGAAGTGACACCAGATGTCACACACGGTGTTTACGATCATGTATAAATGAGTGTTGATTCTTATCCCAGGAGCTCAGTCCAGACTCCAAGCCCTGCGCGAGAGTTAATGAATGAGATTGCCCAACATTAACAATGCAAGGACCAATAATTCTACAGATCTTATTCGCTTTCTTCCATTTCTTTGCAATTGTCTGTGTTCCAGGTGAGGAGATCTTCCCCGTTACTGACTGTGGTGTTTATAGTTCTGTCTGTGTTTTATGGTGAGATATTTGATGGATTACTTTGGAAGTGGGATGTGGATAGACTGATTGAAGGAGTGACCTTGGGGAAGCTGCAGTGCCATTACACGGGAATGTTACCAGGAATGAGAATCTTCAGTTGTATGGAGAGAGGAAAGAGGTTGCCCAGTGTCCTTGGAACTGAACATGATGAAGGTGGTATAGGGACCATGAGCAGAATAAACCCTCAACCTGAAGACCATTTCCCTTGAGCCTACTTCACCAATAACTCGGATCTTGGCTGATGGGAAATTCTTCACATCCTGCTCTTTCTCTGCATTCCTTGATTTCCCCGACTGATCAAAAAAATCCAAAATGAAAGATGAGAAGATGGCTGCAGGAGCTGCTCCGTTTTGAGGTATTTTAGGTGTTGGAGATCACTTCCTCGAATTCCAGGAGCAGAAATTGCTGTTTTGTATGCTGTTGCATTGTTTTGGAACTTTGGGGGAAAAAAACCCTCAAAACAACAGCACTTTTAAAAGACAGAAAGACAGACGATAGGTAGCGAACACATTGTCAGTGAGGGAGGGAGGTAACTGACCCAGCAATGGATCTGCACAGTTGCTACCTTTGCTGTTTGAGTTCCTGTATCTCTGGACGTCAGAATTGGTCTAGGAAAAAGTTTAAAAAGTGAAATTCACAGCTGACCTTGGAGGAACCTATGTGGGAGAGCTCACAGCACAGGAACAGATAAATGCATAGTTTTAAATGTGTAACTTTGCTATGTGGTTGCTGTTCTGAATGGGTTCTTTCTTGATTATGAATTTTATTGAAATCTGCCTGATGATTAAATTTTAAAAATATAAACCAGAAATACTAAGTTCGCCTGGAGCAGTGTTTTTGTTTAGAGCAAACAGATAATGCTATCTTTCTGGATCTATTGATTGTGAAGGAACAAAGATGATCTTTTTTTAGAGTTACATCCTCATCCTGTAAGACGTGAGAGTTTAGGGAGAGTTTCCATGTTACTGATTATTTTGTCTGCAGTAAGTGTGCTTGGTTGCCAATTCTATCGGATCGCATG
This sequence comes from Hemiscyllium ocellatum, assembly GCF_020745735.1. NCBI lineage: Eukaryota > Metazoa > Chordata > Chondrichthyes > Orectolobiformes > Hemiscylliidae > Hemiscyllium > Hemiscyllium ocellatum. Next base: position 37,506,269 of record NC_083438.1, read on the forward strand.
GATTGGTTGGAGCAAAAGTTAGACTTAATGAGGAATTTACAAGAGCTAGAGGGTGTGATGGATGACAGTTATAGGAGGGGAGAAAAGCCACAGATACAGTCAAATGGACGGGTTAACTCCAGGAAAGCTAGGAGGGGTAGTGCAGGTAGTGTAGGAGTCTCCTGTGACTATCCCCATTTCAAACAAGTATGCTGTTTTGGAAAATGTAGGGGGTGATGGACTCTCAGGGGAACGTAGCATGGAAGCCAAGTTTCTGATATTGAGACAGGCTGTAATGCAATGAGGGGTAAGTCGGGTTCCAAGCAAAAGAATTGCGATAGGGGAATGTACAGTCCAAGGCACGAACAGACATTTCTGTGGCCAGCAGCAATAAATCAGAATGATGTGTCGCCTCCCTGGTGCCAGGATAAAAGATGTTGAAGAGAGGGTGCAGAATGTTCTCAAAGGAGAGAGGGCCCAGCAGGATGTCATTGAAACCAATGACATAGGATTGGAAAAGGATGAGATTCTGAAGGGAGAATGTATGAAGTTGGGCAGAAATTTTTTTTAAAAATGAGGTCTTTGAGAGAGGTAATATCTGGAATACTCCCAGTGTTACGAGCTAGTGAGAGTAGGAATAGGAGGAGAGAGCAGATGAATTCATGGTTGAGGAACTGGTCCATGGGAGAAGGTTTACACTTTTCAATCTTTGGAATCTCTTCTGGGGTAGAAGTGAACTGTACAAGAAGGATGGATTGTACCTGAATTGCACGTAGTCAAATATACTGACAGAGAGATTTGCTAGAGCTGCTCAGGAAGATTTTAAGGTGGGGGAGATGGCAAGAGTGGTAGTAAGGTAGCATCACACCCTCTAGCTCTTGTAAATTCGTCATTGCCTCTAACGTTTGCTCCAATCAATCCATGTGATCTGGTAGAATTGGCAACCAGACACACTGCAGACAAAATACTCAATAACATGAAAACTCTCCCTCAAGTCCTACAGCCGACAGGTTGAACATGTAACTCTACAAAAGACCATCTTGCAGATAATGCATTGAGAACTTTAATCTCCCATTATCCATCAGCTTTCCATTCAAATCAAATTCAGAATGCTGGGATAGGCATAACGTCCGTCATTTGCTCTGGATGTGAAATCAAACACTTCATGCGGTTTGCCACATGGTCATTTCACCTTCACTCTCTTCTTAGTCAAGAATAGATTGGCTAGAATTTGTAATCATTCACTCTGTGCATATTTATCTTGTTTGCAAAGGAGAGTTCTGTGTGGAACCAATTAGAATGAGGCAGTTTTGTCCAACTTATAACTAGCTCATCCCAATAACATGTTGAGGATTTATAACTCCCTCAGTTCAGCTTTCTCATCCTACTCAGTTGTTTTGGTTCAATTGTTTGCATCAGTTGAATTTCAAAATTCTGTGTTCAGAGTTAACTCCAGAATTTCAGCACAATGCTAAACTTTGCCCTGCTGAGCAGTACTGATGGTGTGCTAGTCAGTCTGAGGTGCTGATTCCACATGCAGTATCAAGCCAACACAGCTTCTGCCTGCTTTATTGGATATTAAATATTCCAAGGCACCAATAATACTTGGTTTCCTCACCAATCCCTCTCCCTCAATCAGCATCACACAAAAAATTAACAACTATCTATAATTCTGGTTGTGGGAACTTGATCAATCTTGGTTATGCCCTTCCTTAATTACAAAATTTATCATTTCTAAGACGTGCACCGTAGATGATAAAAAGTATTTCTGGGCATCTGGTGGTTATCCATTTAAAATCCTTCTTGTACTTATTGTTGCAACTGTCCCTGTCCCTGTTTTTGATATTGATGCATACTGCAGCAGTGAAGGTTCATGATCCCACATGCAGAATAATTTTTCAATGTCTCTTCCAGCTAACTTAATGACGATTGTGATTCTCACGCGTGGAAAGTGTGGCATCACCAAAGGTATATCCACGCACCTCATTTCCATGGCAACAGCAGATCTCCTCGTCATTGTATTCAGTGTAATGCTCACAACACTTGGTTTCAAATAATTCCCAGTTTCCTTCCTGTTTTACACAGCGGTGTGCAGTTTTAACATCATCATGAGCTATGCTGCTATTGACTGCTCTGTCTGGTTGACCATCGCTTTCACCATTGATCGCTTTGTGGCCATTTGTTGCCACAATCTGAAAGTCAGATATTGCTCTGCCAGAACAGCAGCCTCAGCGGTAACCATTGTCTGGTCAGTGAGCATTTTGAGGAACATTCCATTTTACCACAAATACCAATCTTTGGGCACATGGGGTGGTGTACCCTGGGGCTGTGGCATCAGACCAGAGTTCTTCATCGTGCCAGGATGGGTGTCATTTTTCTGGCTCCACCGGATGCTGAACCCATTGATCCACTACCTCCTGATCCTACAGTTCAATGCTCTGACCGTCAGGCACATTGTCTTGGCAAATACGGCACGCAGGGGTCTCCGAGCTCCCAGTAACAGGGACCAGAGAGGAGATGCAGAGATGGTCAACAGGCGGAAATCCATCATCCTGCTGTTTGTTGTCTCGGGCAGTTTTATATTGTTGTGGATGCCCAAGGTCAGTGTTTTCTTACTGATGGAGATTACCAACAACCATTTTTACCCCAGTTATGACCATCCTGTTATGATTGCTGACATATCTGGGACAATGCTCTTCTACCTGAGCTCCTGTACAAACACTGCCCTTTATGACCTGACCCAGAGTAAATTCAGAGAGGAGCTGAAGAGGGCTCTGAAATACCCCTTCACTCTCATCCGTGAATGTATCTCTTCATCAAAATAAGAAATGCGGTTGAGACAGGAGCACGGTTTATGTCCCTCACTGAGCTCTCTCTAGTTCCGGGACTTCACCTGATTTTTCCTGTAATGTTCTGTGCAACTGAGAGAAGAGAAGGAATTGTCTTCTTCAGCCGTGAGATGTACACGCGCGTGGCTCGACATGAGGGTTAGTTCATGTCTATTGGCCCTTTCTCTGGTTATTTCTCTATTACTGTTCTCTAGCCCTTGGATCAAGTGAACACATCGCCCCTTTCCTTGCGAGAGTGAGAAGTCACATGACACCAGTTTGCATTCCAACAGGTTTATTTGAAATCGCAGGCTTTCACAGGGCTGCTCCTTTGTCAGGTGAAGCCCTTCCCCAGCCCAACAACACCACTTCCACATCATTTCTTTGAGAAACAGAGTTGTCCAACAGTCTTGTATAAATTACGGTCAGTTTGTTAAAGCTGCATTGATGCATGGTCACATCTCTCTTCCTGTAAGATTTCAGATGGTTGATGTCGCTTTGACCCACTCTGCTTCTCAATGTGGAGAGTGTGCATTCTACACCCTCCCTTCCAGCACAAACTCTATTGCAATTGTCCAATTCCCCCCAAAGCCCTGTGGAGTGCAATGTCTTTTGGATTGTACTTTAATATTCAGCCCTGCGGACGGAGGCCTGCATTCCCTGCTGGGCTGTATCCTGACCAAGAGTCTGAGAACGGTCTGACTAGAAAACTTCCCTCACCTCCTTTTCTCTGCTTTATTACACAGTGGAGGTGATTCTGTCCATGGCTGAGAGAGTTTTCATGAGGAAATGAATAAAAAATGAACAAAAAATGCATGCTGTCAATGTTATGTCTCCATTTTACTTAATTCTTTTTCCAAACCTCACATGATCTGCAATCATACACACTTAAAATGGTCTTCAGGGAGAAAAGAACATCTCAGGGTTTAAGGTGATACTTTCAACATGAGACACATCATTGAAGCTGATCCTCTCTCCACACATTCATAATTTGTCTACATCTCCTTTACTTTCATTCCTTTCCCATTCCCTCCTCCTGTTGTTTCTACTGTTTAGGGGTGGCACGGTGACTCAGTGTTTAGCACTGCTGCCTCACAGCACCACGGTCTCAGGTTCGATTCCAGCCTTGGGCGACTGTCTGCCTGAAGTTTGCATGTTCTCCCCGTGTCTGCGTGGGTTTCCTCTGGGTGCTCCGGTTTCCTCCCACAGGTCAGGTGAATTGGCCATGCTAAATTGCCTCATAGTATGACATGCATTAGTCAGAAGGAAATGGGTCTGGCGGGGTTAGTCTTTGGAGGGTCGGAGTGGACTGGTTGGGCTGAAGGGCCTGTTTCCACGTTGTAGGGAATCTAATCTAATCTAATCTAAACTCATTCGACGGACATCAGGGGGATTGGATAGACTGACATATATTACCTATCCCTAATTACCCAGGGGACAGTTTAGAGTGAAGCACATTGCAGTGGGTCTGGAGTCACCTGTAGGTTCAGACTGAGCAAAGATGGTAGGTTTCATTTCCCTGAAGGGAATGAGTGAACCAAATGGTACTTTATCCCCCAACAATCAAGGACTGTTTCATGTTCATCCTGAAGTTCTTGATTCCAGATTTGTATTGAAGGGAAAACTCCATGGTAGGATTTGGACTCAGATCCACAGAACATTATTAGTGTCATCGGAATGAACAACCCAGTGATAACAAGGCCATCACCATATCCTACGTTCCCTTCCCTTCCTCTCCTTTTATCTCCACTGAACCCTTCAGGTCTCTCTTTCTCTTATTCTCTCCCTATCTGGTAATAATGTAGTCAATTAAATTAAGATGAATATTTTGGAATTGGTCGACATTGATGTTGTCATGTGTACCGAGAAACAGTGAAAAGTGTTGTTTTCCGTGCTGTACAGGCAGATTGTACCATAGGAAGTGCATCAGGGTAGCAGAAATGAGTGCAGAATACAGTGTTCCAGCCACAGAGAAGGTTCAGGGAGAGAAATCATCATCAACATTCGAGATGTCCATCCAAAAGTCTGATACCAGCGGGGAAGAAGCTGTTCTTGAATCTGTTTGAACATGTATTCAAACGTTTACGTCTTTTGACTGATAGAAGGGGATGGAAGAGTATAACTGGGGTTTGACGGTTGTTAGATTGTGATGGTTGCTTTCCAGTCACAATGGGACAAGTGGATGGAGTAAATGGATTGAAGGCTGGTTTGTGTGATGGACTGGGCTGTATTCACAACACTCTGCAGTTTCTCACCATCTTGGGAGAAGCAGTAGCCATACCACACTGACATGCGCCCAGGCAGCATTCTTCCTGTGGTTAATCTGTAACAATTGCCCTTACACCTCGCCCTCAGTCTCTTTTGTGTGTTCTGTCTCAATGTTGCTTGAGATCCGACAGACAATGACGTTGTCTTCAGCAACCTTGCAAATGGAGTTAGGGCAGAAAATGGCCACATGGCCATGTGTGATGAAGGCACAGAGTAGAGGGCTGGGCATGCAGACCTGCTGGGCCTTGCTGTTGAGGATTACGCTGGAGAAGACATTGTAGCCTTGTCCTACCGATTGGTGTTTGTGGGCGGCACGGTGGCACAGTGGTTAGCACTGCTGCCTCACAACGCAAGAGACCTGGGTTCAATTCCCGACTCAGGCGACTGACTGTGTGGAGTTTGCACGTTCTCCCCGTGTCTGCGTGGGTTTCCTCCGGGTGCTCCGGTTTCCTCCCACAATCCAAAGATGTGCAGGTTAGGTGAATTGGCCATGCTAAATTGCCCGTAGTGTTAGGTAAAGGGCAAATGCAGGGGTATGGGTGGGTTGCGCTTCGGCGGGTTGTAGCACCAATAGCATATGTAGGGAAAGAATGAGGGCCAGAAAAATGAACCGAGGGAGTTAGTTTGGAAGTGGAATGGAAGGATGAACAGCGTAGTAAACTCAGGATTGCTACCGGTGCCGAGGGCTCGTGAGGCTCGGTACAGAGAGCGAGTACAGGTGAACACATGGCTGCAGGGCTGGTGTAAGTGAGATGACTTCAGCTATGTGGATCATTGGGATACCTTCTGGGGAAGGTGGGGCAGGTACAAGGAGGACCATTTACACCTGAACTGTAGGGGCACCAATGTCCTGGGCTGGGGTTTTGCTGGAGCTCTTTGCGAGGGTTTCAACTAGATTGTCTGGGGACTGGGAAGTGGAGCTACGGATCACACGATGGAGTATTTAAACAGACAGTGCAGAGAGCTGGAATAGGCAAAGGTACAGTCAGTGTGATGGGTTGATATTTGTCTATTTTAATGCAATAAGTATCAGGAATAAGGGTGATGAATGCAGAGCATGGATCAGTACTTGGAACTATGATGTTGCAGTCATTACTGAGATTTGGGTGTCACAGAGACAGGAGTGGGTTGTTGGATGTTTCAGGGTTTAGATGTTTCAAAGGGAAAAGGGAGGGATGTAAAAGAGGTGAGGGGGTGGCATTGTTAATCAGGGATAGTATCACAACTGCAGAAAGGGAGGTCCCCGAGGAGGGCTTGTCTGCAGACTCAGTATGGGTGGAAGTTAGAAACAGGAATCAGGAAAGGAGCAGTCACTTTATTGGGGAGGCAGATTTTGGAAATGTGCAGAAGTAACAGGGTTGTTGTTATGGGTGACTTTAACTTCTCTAATACTGGTTTGAATCTCCTTAGTTGAAATAGTTTGGATGGAGTAGATTTTATCAGGTGGGTCTCGGAAGGATTTCTGACTCAATATGTAGATAGGATCAGTGGTGCTGGAAGAGCACAGCAGTTCAGGCAGCATCCATTTCGGGCAAAAGCCCCTTCCGTCGATTTCGCTGCCCGTTGGATGCTGCCTGAACTGTTGTGCTCTTCCAGCACCACTGATCCAGAATCTGGTTTCCAGCATCTGCAGTCATTTTTTTTACCTCAATATGTAGATAAGCTGACTGAGGGAGGCCATATTGGATTTGGTGCTTGGCAAAGACCCAGATCTGGCATCGTCTCTCTCGATGGAAGATCATTTTGTTGATAATGCTCACAACTCCATGGCCTTTCCTAATGTCATGGAGATGGAAAGGAACAGTCAGTCTGGGATAGTATTGAATTGGAGGAGGAGGAATTACAATGCTATTAGGCAGGCACTGGGATGCCTAACTTGGGAACTGATGTTCTCAGGGAAATGCACAATAAAAACGTGAAAGTTGAGGAAGCACTTGCTGATAGTGCTGGACAGGTTTGTCTCACGGAAGCAAGGAAGGGGTGGTAGGGTGAAGGAAGCTTGGGTGCCAAGGGATGTGGAACATCCAGTCAAGAGGAAGAAGGAAGCTTACATAAGGTTGAGGAGGCAAGGGTCAGACAGGGCTCTAGAGGTTTACATGTTAGCCAGGAAGGAACTGAAGAATGGACTTAGGAGAGCTAGAAGGAGGCATGAAAAAGATTTAGTGGGAAGGATGAAGGAAAACCCTAAGGCATTCTATATTAATGTGAGGAACAAGAGGATGGCCAGAGTGAGGGTAGGGCCAAGGGAAGGAACTTTCTCCTAGAATCGGAGGAAGTAGGTGAGGTCCTTAATGAATACTTTGCTTCAGTATTCACTACTGAGAGGGAGCTTGATGTTTCTGAGGACAGCGGGAAACAGACTAATATGCTAGAACAGCTTGACGTTAGGAAGGAGGATGTGCTGAAAACTTTGAAAAATGGAAGGATAGATAAATCCCCTGGTCCAGATGAAATGTAACCCACGTTACCACAGGAAGCGAGGGGGGAGATTGCTGCACCTTTGGTGAGGATCTTTGCATCCTCACTGTCCACTGTAGTAACGCATGTGATTGGAGGGTGGCAAATATTATTTCCTTCTTCAACAAAAGGAATAGAGATAATCCTGTGAATTACAAACCAGTCAGTCTTATGTCGGTGGTGGGAAAAGTATTGGAAAGGATTCTGAGAGACAGGATTTATGATTACTTTGAAAATCATAGCTTGATTAGCGATAGTCAGCATGGCCTTTTGAGGGGAAGGTCATACCTCGCAAGCCTTATTGTATTCTTTAAGTATGTGACAAAACATATTGAATATACAGCAGTGGATGTTGTGTACATGGATTTCAGCAAGGTGTTTGATAAGGTTCCCCATGGTAGGCTCACTCAGAAAGTACGGAGGCGTGGGATACAGGGAAACCTGTTGAACTGGATACAGAATTGGTTGGCTCACAGAGGACAGAATGAGCTAGTAGATGGAAAGTATTCACACTGGAGCTCGGTGAGCAGTGGTGGTTCCACAGGGATCCGTTCTGGTACATCTGCTCTTGTCTTTTTATAAATGACTTGGATGAGGAAGTGGCAGGGTGGGTTAGGAGTTTGCTGATGACATGAAGGTTGGTGGAGTTGTGGATAGTGTGGTGAGCTGTTGTAGGTTGCAACGGGACATTGACAGATGAGCAGAGGCAGATGGAGTTAACCTGGAAAAGAGTGAAGGTTAAATTTGAATGCAAAGTATAGGTCTAAAGGCAGGATACTTGGCAGTGTGGAGGAACAGGGGGATCTTATGGCTCATGTCCATAGATCCCTCAAAGTTGCCACCCAAATTGATTGGGTTGTTAAGAAGACGTATGATGTGTTGGCTTTCGTTAACAGCGAGATTGTGTTTAAGAGGCGTGAGGTTATGCTGCAGCTCTATAGAGCCCTGGTGAGACCACACTTGAAATATTGTGTTCAGTTCTGGTTGCCTCATTATATGGAAAGATGTGGAAAGGGTTCCGAGGAGATTTACCAGGATGCTGCCGGGACTGGAGGGTGTGTCTTATGAAGAAAGGTTGAGGGGGGCAAGGGCTTTTCTCATTGGTGTGAAGAAGGATGAGAGGTGACTTGACAGAGATTTAAAAGATGTTGAGGGACACACATAGAGTGGGTAGACAGAATACTTTTCCAATGACAGAAAAGTCTATTGTGCAGAGGCATAATGGTATGGCGATTGTTAGAAGGTTTAGGGGAGATGTCAGAGGTAGGTTCTTTACACAGAGAGTGGTGGGTGTGTGGAATGCACTGCCAGCGATGGGAGTGGAGTCAGATAGATTCAGGATATTTAAGTAACTCTTGGATGATAGTACAATGAAGAGTATGTAGGATAGTCTGATCTTAGAGTAAGATAACAGGCTGACACAACATCAAGGGTTGAAGGGTTTGTACTGTGCTGTACTGTTCTATGTTCTATGTTCTAACTGAGGGCATTCTGACGAAGTTTGCAGATGATATAAAGATAGGTAGAGGGAAGGTAGCATTGAGGAGGTGGGGAGGCTGCAGAAGGATTTGGACAGGTCAGGAGAATGGGCAAAGAAGTGGCAGATGCAGTGCAAGGTGGGAAAGTGTGAGGTCATGCACTTTGGCAGGAAGAATGGACTGTTTTGTCAATGGGGAGAAAGTTCAGAAATCTGAAGTGCAAAGAGACTTGGGAGCTCAAGTTCAACTTACAGGTTGAGTCAGTAGTTAGGAAGGCACATGCAATGATGGCATTTATTTGGTAGGACTTCAATATAAAAGCTGGGTTGTACCTCTGAGGACCTATGAGGCTCTGGTCAGACTACATTTGGAGTATTGGGCCCCATATCTCAGGAAGGATGTCCTGGCCCTGGAACATGATCGCAATATGTTCTCGAGAATGGTCCCAGGAATGAAAAGCTTAACATATGAGGAACGTTTGAGGATTCTGGGTCAATGGTCAATGGAGATGAGAAGGATGAGGGGTGGTCTGATTGAAACATAAAGAATACTGAATGGTCTGTACAGATTCGCTGCTAAGAATATGTTTCCAATGGGTAGGAGAGTAGAGGACCCGAGAACACAGACTTCGGGTACAGGGAAAACCTTTTAGAATGGAGATAAGGAGAAACGTCTTCAGCCAGAGACTGGGGAAACTGTGGAATTCATTGCCACAGAAGGTTGTGGAGGCCAAGCCATTGAGTATATAGAAGACTAAGATTGATACTTCCTGAATATCTCCTCGATACTCAAGAAAAACATGGGGGGAAACCTGGAGAATGGGATTGAGAAATTTATCAGCCAAGATTGAATAGTAGAGCAGACTCGATGGGCTGAATGGCCTAATTCCTGCTCCTGCGTTTTATGGTCTGTGTAAGTTCATCATTGTGTAAGGGACTGTTCCTCAGGAAGATAGTACTGGCCTTTGGAGAATGTACAGTGTGAATTCAGCTGAATGATAGGAGGAGATGAAGGATGGGATTATGTGTGTGGAAAGCAGGAAACAGGAACGGGTGTGTGGGTGAGGCATGGAGTCTTAACATTTGAGCCAAGTGCATTGAAGGACTGCCATGATAAAGTAGATCATTCAGATAGAGTGGGGATCTGGAAACCTTCCCCCCAGTCACTAACCGTGCTGGGAATGAATTACATCCTGCATTATTAGCACGGACACAATTCTCTTCTACAAACAGACAAAGGGTGAGTGAGGGAAATGGAGCTGCACCATCTGACTGAATGATATGCAGCACCAGTGGGCTTCAGAATTCACCCCTTCTGGGTCTCTGAAAGTGGGGTTCAACTGTCCCTTTCAACAGGGGGGTTTTCAGGGAGAGCAGAGGGGAGGTGAGGGAGAGCTGTTAGATCTCCTCTGCTCTCTCTCCAGTGGCAAACACATCCCTCTGGAAATGTGCAGTTTGCTGTCTGTGGTGTAACCAAGTTTATCCCACTGTGCACTGGAAATCAAGCCCCACTATTTCCTGAGTCATCAAAAAGGTGAATGTTTATTTAAAGCAACAAATTGCCCAACAATACACATCGTATTAAAAGGCCTGCAGTTTTCTTTGCTATTTAACTCTTTAATATAATCAAACCAGTTTAAACCAATGACAAAAATTGCCGTGTTGAGTTGCCAATCTGTAATGAAAGTTTAAGTGTTAGTTCTTTTATGTAATCCCATTCACACAAGCAAAACCAGAGAAGACACAAATATTGTGTTTTGTTATAAAAGCTCAAGAAGGAAACACTATTCAGTCGTTCCAGTTGAGATGGCAGGGACTGATATCTTGTTCTCTTTCAGATTCTTTTGATCCCTTCCAAATGTTTGATGATGACATGAGTTTGCAGGAACACCAATTCTCAATTTCCCATTCGCTGTTTGAAAATGTGTTGTTTCTGTGTCTCTGGAAGTAACTTCCAATTGTCCTTTTTAACAGAGGGTTTTCAGAGAGAACAGAGGAACGCTGAGAGGGATTACCTATCTACCAGGGTGTCTTCATTCAGTTCCCCATGCAGAAAGGGCAGAGAGTGATACGCATGCTCTGTCTTCACAGGCTGTTATCAAAACCTGTATTCTCCACACAATGGGATGTCGTGAGTGACCAAGAGATTGTTACTTTGCTGAGCTCTCCTGAATACACCACAACTGGTGCATGTTGTAAAATGGATTCAAATAGTGTCTCTGATCAGAATGGCACTGAATGCACACGCAGACACACACACACACACACACACACACGCACACATACACACACATACACACTCACACACATACACATACACACACATACACACTCACACTCAAACATATGCACACATTCACACACACACACGTACACGCGCACACATACGTACTCACACTCGAACATACGCACACATTCTCACACACACACACAAACACTGACACATACGTACACACGCACACATACACACACACACACACACACACACATCCATCCACTCACACACGGACACGTACACACATGCACACTCTTTCTTTTGGATTACTTTCTGCTTTAAAGAAAAAAAAATGAATATAAAAAACACAATTTTGATGGTCATTCTCTTGTCCATTTCTGACACAGTCTCCTTTTGTTAAAAGCAACACCTTTTCCTACTCGGATCCATGAACCAACAAAGTAAAAGTGCTCTTTTGAACCCACCACTGTGAACAGAAATGTGGAGGAGTCAGTGTTGGACTGGGATGGACAAAGTCAGAAGGACAGAAAGATCAAGAGGATGCGAGAGATCAAAAGATCCCACAAGTCCCTGCAGGTTACCAAGGGTGTTAGACTTTGTGAGGAAAGTGTCATCAGCTGAAAAACAAGGGAAGGGATGACCTATAATCCGAATAAATGAGGCAGAGAGATAATGACAAACAGGTTAATAAGAAGGTGGTGCTGGAGACAAACCAAATGATTGAAGTAACATGGAACACAAACAGAAGCTGCTGGAAAAGCTCAGCAGATCAAGCAGCATCTGTGAGGAAAAGCAGAGGAAGGGTCACCGGACCTGAAAGGTTACCTCAGATGTTTCAATAGAAATTGGCAATTGTTGGGCAGTATCCAATCTTGTGTTGTTGTAGTGTCTGCTCAGTCTCGCTAATATACCACGCCTCGGAGAATCCTTACCCGCAGATGGATTCAAGCAAGAGTACCCTTCATCGTCCAGTACTTCCCCTCACAGCCTGTCCCTCACAGCCTTCAACACGTCATTAATGACAACAAACATCTCACCAAGGGTCAGCCCTTCACCTCCACTTCTCACCTTCAAACAACCAGCGAACCTTAAACAGACCATCGTTCCAACAAACTGCCTAGCCTTTCGGATCACATCGATCAAAACACCACACCACCCTGGCACAGCACCCTCTGCAAAACATGTCAGATCACCGACGTGGATATTACTATCACACTTGGGAACAGTACCCACCACGTACACAGCAGACACTTATGTGACACAGCCAGTGTTGCCTACCTCATACACTTGATGTGATGATGCCCTGAGGCATGGTGTATTGGTGAGACCATGCAGACACTACAGCAATGGATGAATGGACACTGTGCAACAGTGACCCAGTCAGGAATGTTCTCTCCCAGTCGGGGAACAGGTCAGTGCTCAAGGACATTCAGCCTCCGATCTTCGGGTAAACTTTCTCCAAAGCAGCCTTCGAGATACAGAACAACACAGAATCGCCAAGCAGAAACTGATAGGCAAGGTCCGTACCCATGAAAAGGGCCTCAACTGTTATCTTGGATTCATATTGTACTACATGTGACTCCACCATACAGTTCTGTGTCTGTACAATCTTCCTCGCTGAACAATGAGACCTTGGAGTGCAGGTTCATAGCTCCTTGAAAGTGGAGTCGCAGGTAGATAGAATAGTGAAGGCAGCGTTTGGCATGCTTTCCTTCATTGGTCAGAGTATTGAGTACAGGAGTTGGGAGGTCATGTTGCAGCTGTACAGGATATTGGTTAGGCCCCTGTTGGAATTTTGCATGCAATTCTGATCTCCTTCCTATCGAAAAGATGTTGTGAAACTTGAAAGTGTTCAGAAAAGATTCACAAGGATGCTGCCAGGTTTGGAGGGTTTGAACTATAGAGAGGGGCTGCACAGGCTGGGATTGTTTTCCATGGAGCGTCGGAGGCTGAGGGGTGACCTTATAGAGGTTCACAAAATTATGAGGGGCATGGATAGGGTAAATAGACAAACTATTTTCCCTGGGGTGGGGGAGTCCAGAACTAGAGGAGAAAGGTTTAGGGTGAGAGGGGAAAAGATATAAAAGAGACCTAAGGGGCAACCTTTTCACACAGAGGGTGATACGTGTATGGAATGAGCTGCCAGTGGAAGTGGTGGAGGCTGGTACAATTACAACATTTAAGAGGCATTTGGATGGGTATATGAATAGGAAGGGTTTGGAGGGATATGGGCCAGGTGCTGGCAGGTGGGACTAGATTGGGTTGGGATATCTGGGTCGGTACGGATGGGTTGGACCGAAGGGTCGGTTTCCATGCTGCACATCTCTATGACCCTATGACTATCACCTTGATTACTTGTCATGATCCCATCACTGGAATTAGTTTGTACAGTTTAGATGACATGTTACTTAGGATACACACTTGGCATGTGACTCTTTTACCCAGCAAGTTGTTCCAGCTGTTTAGTTGGTCTCCAGCACAATGTAATATTTGAGTTTTTTTGGAATTATCTCTCTGCCTTAATTACTCGGATCATAGACCGTACCTTCACTTGTTACTCAGCTGTTTGATACTTTACTCCCAATGTCGGTCCCTTTCGATCACCCGCAGAGACTTGTTATGCAGCCTGTCGACACTCCCACTCACACCATGTGTACGACCTTTATATCGGCCTGCCTATAAATTCTGTGTTCTGTGTGCTTCCATCCCCTTCACCTGACGAAGGAGCAGTGCTGCGAAAGCTTGTGATGCCAAATCGCCGTGTTGTACTGTAACCTGGTGGTGTGTAGTTACTAATGTTCTTCAGCCCAGTCCAACCCTGGCCCCTCCACATTGTAATGTACAGTGATGAACTACTTTGTCTTGAGACACAGAGAGAAGAAGAGGAAGAGAAACCTGGAGGGTTCAGTGAAGGTAAAAGGAGTGGAGGAGAAGGGAAGTTAGGATGAGGCGATGGCCTTGTGCAGTTATCACACGCTGTTCATCCAACGACTCAGAAAATGTTCTGGGAACCTGAATCCAAATTTCACCAAGGACATTTCCCGACACTAAAAATCTGGAAGTAAGTGACCCGGTGTCTCAGTGGCTCGCCATGCTGCCTCAGAGCACCAGGGACCCAGGTTCGATTCCCACCTCGGGTGACTGCCTGTGTTGATTTTGCGCATTCGCCCCGTGTCTGAGTGGGTTTCCTCTGGGTGCTCCGGTTCCATCCCACAGTCCAAAGATGTGCAGGATAGGTGAATTGGCCAGGCTAAATTGTCCCACAGTGTTCAGCAATATGTAGGTTAGGTGCATCCGTCAGGGGTAAATATAGGATATAGTGGAATGGGTCTGAGTGGGTTTGTCATCGGAGGATCACTGTGAACTTGCTGGGCTGAAGGACTGTAAGGATTCTATGTAAGGTTTAACCTTTGGGGCAGCATGGTGGCTCAGTGGTTAGCACTGCTGCCTCATAGCACCAAGGACCCAGGTTTGATTCCAGCCTCAGGTCACTCTCTATCTGGAGTCTGCACATTCTCAGCCCGGGTTTCCTCCAGATGCTCCAGTTTCCTCCCACAGCCCAAAAGACATACTGGTCAGGTGGATTGGCCATGCTCAATTCCCATTGTGTTAGGTGCATTAGTCAGGGGTACATAAGCGGCAGGGGAATGGGTCTGGGTTGGTTACTCTTTGGCGGGTCGTTGCGGTCTTGTTGGGCTGAAGGGCCTGTTTCCACACCGGAGGGAACCGAATCAATTCTCTCAAAAGGAAGATGTTACAGATATAGAACAGTATGGTGGGGTTATGTTCAATGTGACATGAACCCAAGGTCAGAGTTGAGGTTGTCTTAATGGTTACAGGACTTAGCTATCAGTTTCTGCTTGGCAATTCTGTGTTGTCGTTTATCTCAAAGGCTGCCATGGAGAACACTTTCCCGAAGATCAGAGGATGAATATTCTTAACCCCTGAAGGAGGGAGCAAACATTCCTGTCTGGGACATTGTTACACAGTGTCCTTTCATCAGTTGCCAAAGCGTCTGCCTGGTCTCACCAATGCAATCAAAAGAAACATTCCTTGAATTTTGGCAGACACAAAAAGCTCTCGTTCACTCATCTCCTTCAGAGAAGAGAATACGACCATCCGAGCTCAGTGTGACCTTACATGTGGATCCAGACCCACAGGAACGTGCCTCACTCTGAACTACTCCTGGGAAAATTAGGGATGGGTCATAAATGCTGGTCTAACCAATCCCAGTGATATCCCTTGAATGAATGAACACAGTTGTGAATGAATACAGACCAACAGATGGAGAGAATGAGAAAGGAATGGAAGTAAAAAGAGAGATGTGGACAAATTATGAATGTTTGAGGGGAGACATAGCTTCCATGAAGTGTCTCATGTTGAACGTATCACATGAAGCATTAAATGTTTTGTTTCCTGGTGAATATTTTGAGTGTGCGTGGTTGTAATTCATCTGACATTTGTAAAGGGAATCAAGACACAACTCCCATAACATATATTTTTCTTCATGTTGTGTCCACACAAATTAAGATGACAAACTTGTGAACGGATAGAAGTCAAACAAAGACACAATGCCCACAAGATGTGTTTTTCTTCACTTTTATTCCTTTCCCCCTGAGCTCTCTCTCAGACATGGACAGAAACACCCCCAATGTTTTGTGAAGGAGAGAAAAGGAGGCGAGGGAAGTTTTCCACGTCCCACGGCTCAAGCAGATAATTTCTCCTCTTCATCTCTTTACGTGGAGAATAACAGGGGAATTCAGGGGGGACATGAAGATTGGAGAGAACTCAGAGATGGGCACAAACTGTGTGGGGTATTTCAGTCTCAATCACTTTTCTTATTTTGATGTAGGGATACATTCACGGATGAGAGTGAAGGGATATTTCAGAGCCCTCTTCAGCTCCTCTCTGAATTTACTCTGGGTCAGATCATAAAGGGCAGTGTTTGTACAGGAGCTCAGGTAGAAGAGCATTGTCCCAGATATGTCAGCGATCATAACAGGATGGTCATAACTGGGGTAAAAATGGTTGTTGGTAATCTCCATCAGTAAGAAAACACTGACCTTGGGCATCCACAACAATATAAAACTGCCCGAGACAACAAACAGCAGGATGATGGATTTCCGCCTGTTGACCATCTCTGCATCTCCTCTCTGGTCCCTGTTACTGGGAGCTCGGAGACACCTGCGTGCCCGGTTTGCCAAGACAATGTGCCTGACGGTCAGAGCATTGAACAGCAGGATCAGGAGGTAGGGGATCAATGGGTTCAGCAGCTGGTGGAGCCAGAAAAATGCCACCCATCCTGGCAAGATGAAGAACTCTGGTCTGATGCCACAGCCCCAGGGCACACCACCCCATGTGCCCAGAGATTGGTATTTGTGGTAAAATGGAATGTTTCTCAAAATGCTCACTAAACAAACAATGGTTATCACTGAGGCTGCTGTTCTGGCAGAACAATATCTGGCTTTCAGATTGTGGCAACAAATGGCCACAAAGCGATCAATAGTGAAGGCGATGGTCAACCAGACGGAGCAGTCAATAGCAGCATAGCCCATGATGACGTTAAACTTGCACACCGCTGTGTAAAACAGGAAGGAAGCTGGGAAGTACTTGAAACCAAGAGTTTTCAGTATCACATTGAATGCAATGACCAGGAGATCCGCTGTTGCCATGGAAATCAGGTAGATAGATATACCTTTGGTGATGCCACATTTTCCACGAGAGAGAATCACAATTGTCAATAAATTTGCTGGAAGACAGATTGAAACATTATTCCAGGTGTGTGATTGTGAACATTCCCCTTGTTTTGGACCAGGCCAGAACCCACTGAAAACATTTAGACAAAGTAGCCTCTCCCCTATCTTTTTCTCATTTTTAATTGAGATGTGAAGTGAATATTCCAGTTGTGATTCAGCTGGTCAAACCACTCAGCTTAAAATAAAACAGAATTTATTTAAATACTACCATTGAAACATGAACAAAAGAAAGCAGAATTTAGAATAAATTAACTACTGGAAAACTTAACAACTTGACACACAATAATTAACTGTTCCAATCTAGTAACATCCCACAAACACAGCCCTTGGCACAAAGGGAAATTTAAACACAGATTCTTTCAGGCAGGAGGGAACAGCATCCAGAAAGAGATTTCAGAGAAAGGCAGAGGTATTCTTTACAAAGCTTTTAACCTTTCATGTGACTGCTACAGTTACAAAATGAGAAAAAATCTGTAATGGGAGAACCAGCCTCTCGTCTTCCATTGTTTAACTAAACTCTTCGACACCTCTGCTTTTCCAGCCTCTCTTCAAAACATCCAAGCACAGAAGTGGAATGTTGGGTTAGTAAGTTTGCCAATGACACAAAGGTTGACGGTGTTATAGATAGTGTCAGGGGCTGTTGCAAAGTACAACTAGACATTGACAGGATGCAGAACTGGGCTGAGAAATGGCAGATGGAGTTCAACCTGGATAAATGCAAAGTGCTTCATTTTCGAAGGTTGAATTTGAATGCTGAACACAGGGTTAAAGGCAGGATTCTCGGGAGAGTGGAAGAGCAACAGGCTCTTGTGGTCCACATACATAGATCCCTGAAAGTTGCAACCCAAGTTGATAGGGTTGTTCAGGAGGCTTATGGTGTTTTGGCTTTCACTAACTGGGGGATTGAGTTTAAGAGCTGGGAGGTTATGCTGCAGCTCTATAAAGGCCTTGCTAGACCTTGTTAGGCTTGGAATATTGTATCCACTTCTGGTTGCCTCATTATAGGAAGGATGTAGAGGCTTTAGAAAGGGTACAGAGGAGGTTTACCAGAATGCTGCCTGGATTGTAGGGCTTGTCTTATGAAGTGAGGTTGAGTTAGCTCAGGCTTTTCACACTGGAGAGAAGGAAGGGGTGACTTGGTCGAGGTGTACAAGGTAATGAGAGGTATGGCTAGAATAGATAGCCAGAGACTTTTTCCCAGGGCAGGAGTAGCTGTCACAATGGCTCATATATTTAGGTGATTGGAGGAAGGTAATATGGTGATGTCAGAGGTAGGTACGTTATGCAGAGAGTGGTGGCTGTGTGGAATGCACTGCAAGATTTGCTGGTAGAGTCAGAGACATTTGGGACATTTAACCAACAGCTGGACAAGCCCATGGATGGCAGTGAATTGAGGGGTGTGTAGGTTGGGTTGACCTGAGATTAAGATAAATACTCTGAACCACATCGCGGGGTGAAGGGACTGTACTGTGCTGGACCGTTCTATGTTTCATGTCCTCGAACCTTTTTAAAATGACAGCATTGTCACGACTGCCATTGTCAGCACTGACATCAAGAACAGGAACGTCTTTACAACAACAACAACTGAGAGGTTTTTGAATTTACAATGACCAGGCGCCTGAAAAGACTTTACCACCTACAGTGCATGTGTGAAAAATGATAAATTTTGGAATTAAGGAAAGGCAGAAGCAAGGTGGACCAAGTTCCCACAAACAGAATGAAAGACTGTACTCGTTGTTTCTGTGCGTGATGCTGATTGAAGTAACCAAGGAGCACTGATACCTTCGAATGTTTCATATCCAAGAAAGCAATCGAATTCAACTTGAAGCTGCATGTGGAACCATCATCTCAGACTGAGGAGGACATCATCAGTAACGCTCCGCAGGATAGGGTTTAGAATTATGCTGAAATTCTGGAGTTTGCTCTGAACACAGAATCTTGAAATTCGAACTATGTAACCCATCGAGCTAAAGCACCTTGACTGGGTTGTTAACGCTAAACTGACTGGGAGTTATAAATCCTCAATGTGCAATTCGGTGAGCTAGCTGCAAAATAGAACAGTAGAACACAGTTCAGGCTCTTTCTGCCAAAATGTTGTGCCAATCTTTTATCCTACTCTAAGATCAAACTCTAAGATCATTTTACTGTCATCCACGTGCCTGTCCAAGTGTTGCTTAAATGTTCTTAAAGTGTCCGACTCTACTGTTACCATTGGAAGTGCATTCCACTCACGCACCGCTTTCTGTTTGATGATCCTGCCTCTGACACCTCCCCTCAACCTTCTTCCAATCACCTGAAAATTATGCCCCTCATGATAGCCGTTTCTGCCCTGGGAACATATCTCTGGTTACCCACTCTATCCATGTCCCTCATCATCTTGTACACCTCCATCAAGTCACCTCTCATCCTGCTTTGTGTCAATGAGAAAAGCTGCAGCATAAACTCGATGCTGTTAAAGTCAATCCTCCTGTAATGAAAGTCAACACACCATATGCCTTCTTAACAACCCGATCAACTTGGGTGGCAAGTTTGAGGGATCTATGGACACCAAGATCCCTCCATTCCTCCACACTGCCAAGAATCCCATCTTTAATCCTGTATTCTGCATTCAAATTTGATCTTCCAAAGAGAAGTTTTCCCACTTTTCCAGATTGAACTCCATCTGCCACTTATCAGCCCAGCTCTGCATCCTGCCAATGTCCCAATTTTTTACTATTAACATGCAGTTTTATTGGTTAATGCCTGATGTCTTTTCGCTGCTCGATGCTCTCTCTTCCACTAAGGGAACTCATGGTTATCAGAGCAACAATATTGGATCTTCGCACAATCCCATCAATCACCATTAATTCAGAATCTACACTTCCATCTTGTAGAGCAAGAACCTAATTCCATTTTGTTAATAATTTTAAGCACACCACTCAATCAGAAAGGGGATTGAAGTAAGAGACCTACTTTCATTTACTTTGCAATCTCCATTTTGTTCAGAATGACTAATGTTTCATGCAAAGAGTGTTGTGGGAAAAAACATATAATGGGCTGTTCACCACGGACAGCCCATGTCGTTATTTATGTTGTACACTGAGAAAAAGGGCTAATCATTTTCAGGTCCAATGTTCCAATATCCATCATCACTCCTTGCTAATATAAATCAGAAGGGAAGTGGGAGAACTTAGATTAACCAGAGGACAGAGAGTGTGCACAGCTGTAAAAAAGGCAAGGATTGGAAATAGGTTGTATCTTGGGGCAGTGACAATGTTTTGATTTGAATTTGTCCCTGAGAAGATATTAAAAGGAGGATATTACTATCATTCCAACACATCACAGGGATTTCTCAGAAGTGATTGCACCTTCTTTCCATTCTCAGTCATGATTATATTGACTAGTATCTGTGGTTATTCATTCTGTGCACGTTTATCTTCCTTTACAAATGAGACTGCTCTGTGGAACCACTTGAAACATTGGAATTTTGACAGGGGCAGAGCATGCCCCAAAAACCTTATTGAATTCTTTGAGGAAGTGATGAAACACATTGATGAAGGTAGAGCAGTGGATGTGGCGCAAATGGATTTTAACAAGGCATTTGATAAAGTTCCCCACAATGGGCTCATTCAGAAAGTGGTCGTAGAGGGTGGTGCTGGAAAATCACCAGTCAGGCAGCATCTGAGGAGCAGGAGAATCCAAGTTACGGGCATAAACCGTTCATCAGGAGTGATCATAACTGCCCAACCAGCTGTGCTTTTCTAGCATCACACTCTTCATTGATGTCCATCATAGGACAAGCCAGACAGAGAACAGCCAGGGAATTCCTAGAGGCATGGCATTCATCCTCAAACTCCATTAACAGACACATCGACCTGGACCCCATATACAAACCACTACAGCTGAAACTGACACCCGGAAGCGGCAAGAACAAACCACTATAAATACCGGAAGAAACATCAAAGCAGCGCTTCACAGGAGGCTCCAATAGCACTGATTATGTTCCCGAGCCAGGGAACGAAACGTTTGCAGCAAAAACTTCCAGCTCGGCGAACAGAACCACAACAACGGACACCCGAGCTAAAAATCTTCAACCAGACTTTTCATGCACTCTCTGTCTTCTGGTTAATCAAAGTTCTGCTACAGGAATCATCATAATTTTAATCGTTTCTAACATTGAAAACTGCAGAGAACTACAATGCCAAAGTGCTTGGGGAGACTTGTACATCAAACACAGAAAGCTGGCAGACAGGAGCAGCAGATCATCAGAAAGGTCAATGGAATTTGTCCCTGACTTCCAGGGGGTTGTAGTATAAGAGTAGGGAATTCTTACTGCAACTGAACAAGGTTCTGTGGAGACCACATCTGGAGAAATGTGAGAAGATTTGGTCCCATCATCTATCATTTCATTACAGGCAGTTCAGAGAAGGTACTGTAGCAAGATCCCTGGAGGATTTGTCTCGTTTGCAAAGATTACACAGGTTAAGACGGTAGTCACTGAAGTTAAAAAGAGTGGGAGGTGACATCATTGAAAGAATGAGGATTCTAAAGGGGCTGGACAGGGTCAATGCTGAGAGGATGTTTCCCCTCATGGGAGACTCTAGGACAAGGGGGCACAGTCTCAGAATATAGGAGCTGAAATTTAACACTGAACTGAAGGGAATGTCTTCCCTCAGTGGGTTGTGAGTCTTTCAAAATCTTTGCCATTGTTAGCTGTGAGATATAAAAAATCTTTTGTATATTTTAGGCTGCCTTACTAGATTCTCGATCAGTCGGAGGATCAAGGGTAATTGGGGAAGAGCAGGATGTGGGGAATCTAAGATCATCCGAGATCTGATTTATTAGTGAAGCAGGCTCCAGGGGTAATTTCTTCAGGTTTTGGGGTTTATTCTGCTCACGCTCTCTATCCCGCCATCCCTGCACCCCCCACCATTTTCAGTTCCAAGGACACTGGGCAACCTCTTTCCTCTCTCCATACAACTGAAGATTCACATTCCTGGGAACATTCCGGATAAATGGCACTGCAGCTTCCCCAAGGTCACTCCTTCAATCAGTCCATCCACACCCGCTTCCAAAGTAATCCATCAAATATTTTGCCATGAAACACAGACCGAACTACAAACACCACAGTCAGTAACGGGGAAGATCTCCTCACCTGGAACACAGACAATTGCAAAGAAATGGAAGAAAGCGAATAAGATCTGTAGAATTATTGGTCCTTGCATTGTTAATGTTGGGTGATCTCATTCATTAACTCTCGCGCAGGGCTTGGAGTCTGGACTGAGCTCCTGAGATAAGAATCAACACTCATTTATACATGATCGTAAACCATGTGTGATGTCTCATGTTAGTTCAAATCTAGTCAGCACTCTCTTCAACCCCATCCCCATTACATAGCACAGTTCCACTACACTGGTTTATTCCATGTGGAGATGCAAAAGGATTGCAAACAGCACTCCCTAAGGAATGTTCCGTAAAAATAAAACTTGTAGTTGTTTTCCAAACACTTTTCTGACAGCATTCATTATTATTATTTCTTGTTCATCTCCTACTTTCTTTCAGTTTAGTTTCACATCAGTCACTCAATATATTATTGTCCATGGAGGGCTCACATCCTGGAATTAAGGGACAGCAACAGACTGCTGTCCTTTATCTTCTCGAGAGGATGTTTTCAACGGTGCATTGTGTATTAAGGAGCTCAGAAATAGTACTTGCAATTGAAATGATCTTAAAATAATGGGAAACATTTTATTTCTCAGATTTTAAAATGAACTTGAAACACATTTCTAATCAATATCAAAATGTAGCAATCTTCCACTGAATAAAACAATAAAGCAACGACATGGATTTCAACCGAGCCCATTCCTGCTCCATCAATTGGAGTCCAACTCAACCCATCCCCATCCAACTGAGTCCATTGGAACTCAGCTGTGCTCAGCTCATGGATGTTTTACACACCCGAACTCACACTGTTCGAGATCAACACAGCACCCAGGTGCAATGGTTCCAATTCCAAAGGAACCCAATATCACGGCACATTCAGCAACAGTTGTGTATTTGTTCATATCACTGAGTTGCTAAGTTTGTTCCAGTCAAGTTAATACACACACTGGACAGATCTGCTAGCGATTCTGTGTTTTACTCTTTGAAGCATGGATTCAGTGTTCTGCATAATGGCAAATGATGGATCGGCTAATCAAATTATCATTAAGAAAGAAAGTACTTTGTTGCAGTTATTGTCTGGCACTTATCAGGATCATGTGCAAGAATGCAAATTCAAGTGGAAAACCACCATTGATACTGTATGGTTCAGTTTAAAGTCACAGACTGGGAATGTGAGTACTTACCAGTGAACATAGAACAGTTGCTATGGAAGTGATGATAGACACGAACAGCATATTTAAAGTTGGTCATAAAGTAAACAAAGAGTTTTCCACCTGATGGAGAGACTGAAATTTTGGTTTGTCATGGGATCTAATGGTGGAACTGCAATGTGCCACAGAAAGGTCAGCTGTGTCAGTTTCCACATAGTGAGAAATTTAACGTTGTACCAGGAAAGCAGATCCAACCATCCCTGTGTGACAATCAGGGTGAGGAAGTTGAGAAACATTCAAGATCCTCAGAGCAGTGCCATCCTTCCTCAATGGTGTTTGAAATGGAAAGGGAACCCAGTTAGGCTTCAGTTTGATAAACTCTTGGTTACACTTGATCTGTGTAAGTTCATCGTTGTGTAAGGTACCGCTCCTCAGGAAGATGGTACTGGGCTTTGGAGAATGTAGAGTGTGGATTCAACTGAATGACAGGAGGAGATAAAGGATGGGATGATGTGTGTGGAAAGGGGGAAACAGGAACGGGTGTGTGGGCGGGGCAAACAGTCTTAAATGTCAGCCAAGTGCATTGAAAGACTGACATCATAAAGTACCCCAATCATTCAGGTAGAGTGAGGATCTGGAAACCTTCCCCCCAGTCACTAACCATGTTGGGAATGAATTACATCCTGCATTATTAGCACGGGCACAATTCTCTGGTACAGACAAAGGGTGAGTGAGGAAAATGGAGCTGCACCATCTGACTGAATGATATGCGGAACCAGTGGCCTTCAGAATTCAACCTTTCTGGGTCTCTGAAAGTGGGGTTCAACTGTCCCTTTCAACAGGGGGTTTTCAGGGAGAGCAGAGGACAGGTGAGGGATAGCTGTTAGATCTTCTCTGCTCTCTCTCCAGTGGCAAACACATCCCTCTGGAAACATGCAGTTTGCTGTCTGTGGTCTAACCAAGTTTATCCCACTCTGCACTGGAACTCAAGCCCCACTATTTACTGAGTCATCCAAAAGTTGAACATTTGATTAAAGCGCCAAATTGCCCAAATATACACATCGTAATAACAGAATATGGGCCTGCAGCTTTCATTGCTATTTAACTGTTTAACATAATCAAACCAGTTTAAACCAATCACAAAAAAAAGCTGTTTTGAAATGCCAATCTGTAACTACAATTTAATTATTCTCTCTTTTAAGAAATCCCATCCACATAAACAAAGTCTGAGAAGACACAGATATCCCATTTTGCGATAAAGTGATATGGATGTTTTCGCTTCACTGACTTTTCCGTACCCTGGTATTCTCCATGCACTTGGCTGCAGTGACCTGTCCAGGGAACAAACAAGAGATTGTCACTGTGCTGAGTCTCCTGAACACACAACAGCTGGTGCTATTTGGAAAACTAACCAAAATAGCATTTCTGATCAGAATTGCAACGAATGTGCATGTACACGCGCGAGCGCACGCTAACGCACACACTTATTCTCTCTCTCACACACACGCACTTACACACGCACACACTCAAACTCACCCACACATGTACACACACTCATATACATTCACAAATGTGCTCGGACGCAGACACGCATGCACTTACACATAGACACACTCACAAACACATGCACACAGATGCACACTCAAACACACATGTACGCGCAAACACACCCATATCGATTCCACACACACACAGTTACACACGCACACTTTTTTTTGGATTCATTTCTTCTTCAATGAGACAATAATGAATATAAATTCGATCATTTTGATGCTAACTGCCTTTTCCCTCAGGTGGGGAGATTTGAATGCGGGACACAAAAAATGGTGATTAGAGAAAGATTTAATAAAGACATCAGAATCGAACTTTTTACACAGATGGTGCGGATTGACCTTTCTGAGCAAGTGGGGAATGCAGGTACATTGACAAAGTTTAAATGACATTTGGATGGATACATGAATTGGAAAAGTTTGGAGGGACATACACCATGAGCAGGCAGGTGGGACTAGTTTAGTTTAGGTTTGTTGTTGGTCTGAATTTGTTGGAATGAAGGGTCTGTTTCCGTTCTCTCTGAACCAAGGACTATGACAGTAGCTTATTCTAAGACTATAACCACCGTCCTACACAGTGTCCTTTTGTTCAAAGCAATACCTTTTCCCACTTGGGTCCATGGTCCATTCTGAACACAGGTGTGGAGGGGCCAGTTTTGGACTGGGTGGACCAAGTCAGAAATCACATGACACCAGGTTATAGTCCAACAGGTTTATTTGAAATCACAATCTTTCAGAGCACAGCCCCTTTGTCAAGTGAAGTGAGAGTGAAGCTCTCAGAACACAGAATTGATAGGCAGGGAGACCTGGGCTGGGCTGGGGGGTGGTGGGGGGAGGTGAGGGAGAGGTTGCAGAGAGATCAAAAGATCATGCAAATGTTGTGAGTGGAGTGTGGAATAATAAGTTTCTGCAGGTGACAAACGGTGTTAGACGGTGTGAGGGAAGTGTCAACAGCTGAATAGCGAGTGAAGGGATGGTGTATAATCTGATTAAATGAGGCAGAGAGATAATGGCAACGAATTAATCAGAATGTGGTGCTGGAGACAAACCAAATGTCTGGAGTAACATCGAACACAAACAGAAGATGCTGGAAAAGCTCAGCAGGTCCAGCAGCAACTGTGAGGAAAAGCAGAGGAAGGGTCACAGGACCCAGGATTGGCGATTGTTGCTCAGTGTCCATTCATCTTCTGTTGTAGTGTCTACACGGTCTCGCTAATACACCATGCCCAGGGCATCTTTGCCAGCAGACCAACACAGTCAATAGAGTGCCCTTCATCGTCTAGTTCTTCCTAGGAGTGGATGACTACGCCATGTTCCTCACAGCCTTTAACAAATCATTGATAGAGACAAATATCTCACCATGATCAACCCTACGTCTCCACTTCTCACCTTCAAACCACCACCCAACCTTAAACAGACCACCGTTCCCAACAAACTGCCCAGCCTTCAGGATCACATTGACCACAACGCCGCACAACCTTGCCACAGCACCCTCTGCAAGACATGTCAGATCATCACCATGGATACTACTATCACACGAGGGAACACCATCAACCACGGGCGTGGCAGAGACTCATGTGACTCGGACAATGTTGTCTACCTCACATACTGCAGGCAAGGCTGCCCCGAGGCACGGTATATTGGTGAGGCCGTGCAGACGCTACAGCAGTAGGTGAATGGACACCGCGCTTAAATAGCCCAGACAGGAATGTTCTCTCCCAGTTGGAGAACAATTCAGGGAGCAAGGTCATTCAGCCTCTGATCTTCTGGTAAACGTCCTCCAAGGGTCGCCTTCGAGATACACAGCAACGCAGAATCATTGAGCAGGAACTGATAGCCAAGTTCTGTACCCATGAGGATGGCTTCATCTGTGATCCTGGGTTCATGTCATTCTACAACTAACCCCACCACACAGTTCTACATCTATAAACACTAACTTCATGTTCAGTTTTGACGCTATCACCTGGATAACCTGCTAGAATCTCTCTACTGTTTTAGTTTGTGTAGTTTTGTATTACTTATTACATTGTTTTGACACTCAGTGTGTGCCTCTTGAACTTACCATGTTATTCCAGTCATGTCAATTCACTCCAGCACCACATTAGTTTTATTTATTGTAATTATGCCTCTGTCTCAATTAATCAGATCATTGACCATCCTTTTACATGATATTCAGGGATTGACACTTCACTCACACCATCCGTCATGTCTGATCACCTGCACGGTTTTGTTACTCAGCCTCTCAATAGCTCTCTTTAGATTGTCTCAATTTCCTGGCATTATTCTGCCATTATCTCTCCGCATGTAACATCTGTCCACGTGAGCTTCCCTCCACTTCACCTGATGAAGGGGCAGCGCTCCGAAAGCTTGTGATTTCAAATAACCTGTTGGAGTATAACCTGGTGTCATGTGATTTCTGACTTTGTGCATCCCAGTCCAACTCTGGCACCTCCACATTATAATGTAGTGAACGAGTTTGTCTTTAGACACGGAGAGGAGCAGAGAAAGGGAAACCTGGGAGGTTCAGTGAAGAGAAGGGAAGTTAGGATGAGGTGATGTCCTTGTGGAGTTATCACGGGCTGTTCATCCAATGTTCTGAGAACCCGAATCCACATTCCACCACAGAGATATCCCCACACTGAAAATCTGGAGATAAACTCAAAAGGAACATGAAACAGTTCATCATTGTTGCTGGATAAAAAGCCATCTGGTTCACTCATATCCATCAGGGAAGGGCAAACCATCATCCCTGTTTGGTCTGACCCGACAGGTGACTCCAGACCATCAGAAAAGCGCTTCACTGTGAGCTACCAACCCCTCCACCGGGCAAGTTAGGGATGGGTCAGAAATGCTCCTTTAGCCAATCCCAGTGATATACCTTGAATGAGTGAACACAGTTGTGAATGAATGTAGATCC
Organism: Hemiscyllium ocellatum; assembly: GCF_020745735.1. Taxonomy (NCBI): domain Eukaryota; kingdom Metazoa; phylum Chordata; class Chondrichthyes; order Orectolobiformes; family Hemiscylliidae; genus Hemiscyllium; species Hemiscyllium ocellatum. The sequence continues at coordinate 37,534,030 of NC_083438.1, forward strand.
ATCAGATGGAGAGAATGCGAAAGAAATGATAGTAAAATGAGCGATAAGGACAAATTATGGATGTGTGGAGACAGAAATAGCTTCAGTGATGTGTCTCAAGCTGAAAATATCACTTTAAACCTTAAAGTCTTTGTTTCCTGGAGAACATTTTGAGTGTGCATGATTATAGATCGTGTGAGATTGGTGAAGGGAATCACATAAAACCAAGACACAACATTAACAACGTACATTTTTTTTCTGAAGTCGCACCAATGTGCATTATGTCAGGATTGTGAAAGGAATAAGGTAACACCAAGGCACAAAGTACATACTGTACATTTTTCTTTATTTTTCTTTATTTCCTCCCGAATACTCTCTCGGACGTGAACAGAATCACCTTCAATGTGGTTAAAGGAGAGAAAAGAAGGTGAGGGAAGTTTTCCAGTCAGACGGGAAACTGACCGTTCTCATACCCTTGGACAGGATCCAGCGCACGAGGTAATCCAGACCACTGCCTGCTGGGCGGAATATTAAAATACCATCCAAAATGCGTTGCACTCCACAGGGCTTTGGGGAATGGGGCTATTGGAATGGTGTCTGTGCTGGAAGGGATATCAGGCAGGGTGTTTATTGAGAAGCAGAGTGTGTCAGAGATTTATCAGTCATCTGAAACCTCACAGGAAGAATGAGATGCCCATAAATTGACACCTCTTGAAAAACTGATCTTATTTTCTTTAAGGATGTGGGACAACTGTATTTCTCAAGGAAAGGTTTGATTAGGAGAAGTCAACATGGCTTTGCATGTGGAGATCATGCCTCACAAATTTGTTAGAGTGTATTGATGAAGTGAACAGGAAGGTTGAAAAGGGCCGGCCGATTTGTATTTCAGTTCGGCCATTGATAAGGGTGCTCTGGAAGGTTAGATCGCACGTAATGCAGGATGAGCTGGCAAATTGGATACAAAATTGGCTCGATGGTAGGATGCAGAGCATAGTAGTGGAAGGATGCTTGTCAGACTGGAAGCCTGTGACTAATGGAATGCCTCAGGGTTGGTGCTGGGACCATTACTGTTTGTTATCTATATCAACCATTTGGATGAGAATGTACAAGTTTTGACATGCTTCGTCAGTTTGCAGATGACACTTAACAAGGTGGTATCTTGGACAGTGAGGAAGGTTATCAGGAATTGTAGCAGGATATTGACACCTGGGGAAATAGGCTGAGAAATGGCAAATGGAGTTTAATGCAGTTAAGTGTTTGGTCTCGCATATTGGGAAAGTCAAATAAAGGGAGGAGTTTCATGGTGAATGGTAGGGCCTTAAGGAGTGCAATGGAACTTGGAGTTCAGGTTCACAGACCTGTGAAAGTGGAATCACAGGTAAACAGGGCAGTGAAGAAGACTTTTGTCACATTGACCTTATCAGTCAGGGCACTGAGTAGTGAAGGTGGGAAGTTATGGTGCAGTTATCCAGGAGCGGCTGCACGGAGACCATTGTGTTCTGTTTTGGTCACTTTGTGATTGGAAGAATGTTATCACACTGGAAAGAATGTAAAAGAAATTTACAAGGATGGTGCCAGGACTCAAGGAACTGAGTTATAGGGAGAGTCTGGAGAAACTAGGACAATTTTCTTTTGAGAATAGGAGACTGAGTGGAGACATTATCGAAGCATCTAGCACCATGAGAGGCATGGATCGGGTAAGTGCACTCAGACATTTTCCCGGGATTGGGAAATTGAGGACGAGAAGGCATCAGCGTAAGGTTAGAGGGGAAAGAATGAAAGGGAACCAGAGAGATTTTTTACACAGAGGGTGATATGGATATGGGATGGGCTGCCAGTGGAAGTGGTTGAGGGGGTACATTAACAACATTTCAAAGGCATTTGGACAAATACATGGAGAGGAAAAGATTGGAAGGATATGGGCTAAGTACAGGGAAATGGGGGTTAGCGTGGATGGATATTTTGGTTGGCATGGAGCAGTTTGTACCAAAGGGCCTAACTCCATGCTATAGGACACTATGCATCGATGAGAAATGGTGAGAGCACAGAGAGGGACAAAAACTTCAGTCTTAATCACTTTTCTTATTTTGATGTAGGGATACATTCACGGATGAGAGTGAAGGGATATTTCAGAGCCCTCTTCACCTCCTCTCTGAATTTACTCTGGGTCAGAGCATAAAGGGCAGTGTTTGTACAGGAGCTCAGGTAGAAGAGCATTGTCCCAGATATGTCAGCGATCATAACAGGATGGTCATAACTGGGGTAAAAATGGTTGTTGGTAATCTCCATCAGTAAGAAAACACTGACCTTGGGCATCCACAGCAATATAAAACTGCCCGAGACAACAAACAGCAGGATGATGGATTTCCGCCTGTTGACCATCTCTGCATCTCCTCTCTGGTCCCTGTTACTGGGAGCTCGGAGACCCCTGCGTGCCCGATTTGCCAAGACAATGTGCCTGACGGTCAGAGCATTGAACAGCAGGATCAGGAGGTAGGGGATCAATGGGTTCAGCAGCTGGTGGAGCCAGAAAAATGCCACCCACCCTGGTAAAATGAAGAACTCTGGTCTGATGCCACAGCCCCAGGGCACACCACCCCATGTACCCCAAGATTGGTATCTGAAGTAAAATGGAATGTTTCTCAAAATGCTCACAGAACAAACCATGGTTATCACTGAGGCTGCTGTTCTGGCAGAGCAATATCTGACTTTCAGATTGTGGCAACAAATGGCCACAAAGAGGTCAATAGTGAATGCAATGGTCAGCCAGACTGAGCAATCTTTCACGGCATAGCCCATGACAATGTTAAAACTGCACACTGCTGTGTAAAACAGGAAGGAAACTGGGAAATATTTGAAAAGCAGTGTTAAAAGTATGATATTGAACACAATGACCAGTAGATCAGCTGTCGCCATGGAAATCAGATAGAGAGAAGTACCTTTGGTGATGCCACACTTTCCGTGAAAGAGAATCACAATCATCACTAGGTTAGCTGGAAGAGACATTGAAAAGTTATTCCATATGTGGGATCAGAGACCTTCACTGCTCCAGTGTGCACCAAGATCAACAACAACAAGTAAAGGAAAGAATTCAAACAGATGACCACCAGATGCCTCATAGTCCTTTATAGTCTACACTGAAATCTTTTCCAATAATGTTCACCTTATATGTCAGGATATTGATAACCAAAATTGAGTTGTGACAGTCATCTGATTAATTCCAGATGTTAGCAAATTTTGAGAAGCTCAGCGAGCAAATTTACATACAGAATTGCAGATTTATTTTGTTTGGTTTGTGTGGAATGTTAATTGAGGGAGGGATATTGGTGAGGAATCCCAGGAGTACTGATGCCTTCTGATCTTTAATATCCAACAACACAAGCAGAAGTGGCTTTGTCTTGATATCACATCTAAGGTTAGCATCTCAGACTGCCCAATATACCAACAGGACTGCAGGAAAAGATTTGAATATTGCGTTGCAATTCTGAATTTACATTCAACAAAGAATCTTCAGATTTAATGTTTACCACATATTGAACCAAAGTAAGTGAGGAGTGTGAGAAAGTTAAATTAACTGGGACTAATAAATCCAATATAGACAAGTGGATGAACTGGTTGCAAGATGGACAAAATTGTCTCATTCTCCGTCGTTCCACTTCGAACTCTCCCTTGGACAACAAGACAAATGTGCACAGAGTGAATGAGTGATGATACATTTCCAACTGAAGATGGTTTGTGGCTTGGTGTGGAAATGGCAGGGGATGGTTTTCCCATATATCTGCTGCCCTTATCCTTTTAGATGGAAGTGATCATGGTTTTTACAGTGCTGTCTAAGGAGCATTGGTGTATTTCTGCAGTTTAACTTAGCAATGGCATCCACTGTTGGTACCACAGTCCTGCACATTCTTCCAGTTCAGAATGAAAACCAAATTCCATGTTTGCTGTTTGGATTGAACCCCTCTCTCCCATTCCCTTCAGCAGTACATCCCGGTCTCTAAACACTCACTAAAATAAAACATTGTTCCTTCAAAGCTCATTTGTTTCTCTTACCAATTGTATTCTATCTAACAATCCCTTCCAGTCTGCAGGTTGGCCAGTTAGCTTTACATCATTGACACCATCACATGTAGGGCTTACCACAAAGGCTAATTCATTCTGTCAGAATTGGATTCCATTGATCATTCCTGCAATGTTATAAATTACACAAGTGTCCTGCATTCATGGGGATGCATAGACTGATGGATTGGTAGAGCACTGATGGTTCCATTCACCTCATAACACCGGGCTTGTGATGCAGGTTTCTGTACCTCCCCTCAATTTTACACTGTGACCTGTTAGTTTCATCTTTAACCATTCTTAATCAGTGCACATCTTAAAATGTGGAACTGTCATCTCCCTCCAGTCCCTTCGGAATCAGTGAATTGAGCTGACAACAATCCCTGGCTGGAAATGGAAATCTCCGTTCAGTTTTGGTCTGAGTAAGAACTGCAGAGAATCGATTTCCTCGGCTTACAAACATCTAGTCACCAGAACCATTCCACTCCTCTGTTCTATCAACACCATTGATCAGATGAAGCACTTTGTGAAACTTTCCAGTCCCTGGACAGTGTACAATTCTCTAAAATCTCTCTATGTATCCACTGTTACCGAATTTCTTTTTTAAAAGATGTTCATTACAAACTTCACTTTACGGTGCGTGCTCAGGGACAGAATTCAAATCAAAGTAATGGTATTGCTTAAACATCAAGCCAATTTCCAAACCTTGACCTTGTACCACTGTGCACAATGTCTGTTCTCTGCCTAATGAAACTCCTGGTATGGGAGACATCATTTTCCTTTGACTTGTTGTCATAATTTTAATCATCTCTATTGTTGAAAACTGCAGAAATCTACAACACAAAGAGACATGGGGAAACTTGTGAATGAAACACAGAAAGCGAAAATGCAGATGCAGCAGGTAATCGAGAAGGGCCATGGAATGCTGGCCCTTGTTCAAAGGGGGTTAAGAGTAGGGGATTAGTGCAAGGTGCTGGGGAGACCACATCTGGAGAAATGTGAACAGTTTTGATCCCGTTATTTCAGGAAGGTTAGCATTTTGCTTCAGACAGTTCAAAGAATGTTCACCAGAAAGATCCCTGATGTGGAGAGATTGTCTTATGATAGAAGTTTAAACAGATTGGACTCTTGTCACTGCAGTTTAGATAATGGAAGGTCATATCATTGTAAGAATGAAGGATCTTAAGGGGCTGGACAGGGGAAATACTAAGACAATGTTTCTCCTCATGGGGAAGTCGAGGCAAAAAAGGGCCCAGTCTCAGCGTATAGGGGTGAAAATTTAAGATTGAGATGAGGAGGGATGTCTAATCTGAGGATTCTGAGTCTTTCATATTCTTGACCATTGATAGCTGTGGGGTATAAAATGACCTTTTGCATATCTTCGGTTCCATGACTAGATTTTTGATCAGTCAAGAATCAAGGGTTATGGGGAAAGAGAAGAATGTGTGGAACGTCGGATCAGCCAAGATTTATTGTTGAAGCAGACTGGAGGGAAAATTCCTTCAAGGTTTATTCTACCGACGTCTCTACACACCCGCGTCCAACCCACCCCACACACACCTCCACATCATCTCAAGTTCCGAGAACATTGAGCAACCTCTCCTCTCTCCACATAACTGATAAAATTCCAATCAATTGGCACTGCAGGTTTCCTCCAATCAGACCATCCACATCCCGCTTCCAAACTAATCCATTAAATATTACACATAAAACACAGACCGAACTATAAACACCACATTCAGTAACGGGGAAGATCTCCTCACCTGGAACACAGACAATTGCAAAGAAATGGAAGAAAGCGAATAAGATCTGTAGAATTATTGGTCCTTGCATTGTTAATGTTGGGTGATCTCATTCATTAACTCTCGCGCAGGGCTTGGAGTCTGGACTGAGCTCCTGAGATAAGAGTCAACACTCCCTTATACATGATCGTAAACACCGTGTGGTGTTAGTTCTAATCTATTAAGCAGTCTCTTTAAAAGCATCCACATTACATTTCACACTCCCACAACACTGGAATATTCCACATGGAAATGAAAAGGGATTGTGAACAGCACTCCCTAAAGAAAATTCCTTGAAAAAAACGTGTTATTTTCCAAACCTTGGTTCTGACAGCATTTGTTTATCTTTATTTTGTTCATCATCTATCTTCTTTCAGTTTTGTTTCATGGGTCAGTCACTCAATCTAGTATGTTATTGTCGATGGTGGGTTTACATCCTGGAATTAAGGGACAGCTATAGGCAGCTGTCCTTTATCTTTTCAAGAGGATGTTCCCAACTGTACTTTGACTTTTCCGTAGCACAGAAATTGTACTTGCAATTGAAATAGTCTTAAAATAATAGAAATCATTATGTTTCTCAAGCAGATTTTTAAAATTCACATCAAACTCTTTTGTAATGAATGTCAATTAGTAACAAACTTACCGCTAAATAAAACAATAAAGCAATTACATGGACTCCAACCGAGCCCATTCCTGCTTCATCAGTTCCATCTTCATTCAACTGAGTCCATTGGAACTCAGCTGAGCTCAGCTCATGGATATTTCACACGTCTGAACTCAGTCTGCTCAAGTTCAAAACAACACCCGGGTACAATGATTCCAATTCTAAAGGAATGTCAGGGCACGTCTAGTACCAGTTATGCGTTTGTGGAGATAGTGGAGACTGCAGTTGCTGGAGATTAGAGTCAAAACGAGTGGTGGTGGAAAAGCACAGAAGGGTCAGGCAGCATCTGAGGAACAGGAGAGTTGATGTTTCAGATCTCAGCTCTTCATCAGGAATGTGAGGGTTAGTGCAAAGTGGGCTGAGAGATAAATAGGAGGGTGGTAACTCGGAATGCAATTGATGGATGAAGGTGAGGGGTGATGGTGATAGTCAGTGTGGCGGGTGGAGCCGATAGGTGGGAAGGAAGGTGGACAGTTAGGACAGTTCAAGAGGGTGGTGTCGAGTTGGAATGTTGGATCTGGGATAAGGTCGGGGGGAGAGGAGATGGGGAAACTGGTGAAATCGACATTGATCCCACGTGGTTGGAGAGTCCTAATGTGGAAGATGAGGCGATCTTCCACCAGACAGCGGGTGGCTAGAGTTTGATGGGGAGGAGGCCCAGGATCAGCATGTTCACGGTGGTGTGGGAGGGGATGTTGGAGTGGTAGGGGGAGTTGAAGTGGTTGGTCACAGGGCAGAGAGTTTGTTTCGTGTCTGTGTGTGTGTGTGTGTGTCCTGGAAATATTCTCTGAAACATTCAGCAAGTTGGTGCCCTGTCTCCCCGGTGTGTAGGAGACCACATTGAGAGCATCAAGCACAGTTGATGTGGTTCGGGAACATCTCTGTCAGATCTTGAGAGATTCTCTGCGGCCTTGGATGAAGTTGGGGTGAGACGTGATGTGGTAGGTTCTACACCTCTTGCAGTGGCAGGGTAAGGTGCGTGAGTGAAGGGTGGGTTGGTGGGTGGTGGGCGTGAACCTAATTAGGGAGTCGTAGGGGGAATTGTCTCTGCAGAACAAGGATAAGGATGAAGAGGAAACTACATCCCTGGTTGCAGGGTCTGACTGTAGGTGGCGAAAATGGCAGAGCATGATTTGTTATTTCTGGATATTGGCACTTGGCACATTCCCTTGCCACCACTGTAGTCGTAAAACTTGTGCCCACATCACCCCCTCACCTGAATCTAAGGTCCCAAAGGATCCTTCCACAACCGACAGAGATTTACATGTTCCTCCACACACCTTGTCTCCTGTGCCTATTGCTCTCGATATGGTCTCCTCTGCACTGGGGAGACAGAGCGCCAACTTGCTGAATGTCTCAGAGAACACCTCTGGGACACAGGCATACAGCATCCTCACCAACCTGTGGCTGAAACTACAACTTCCCCTCCCACTCCACCAAGGACATGCAAGTCCAGGGTCTCCTCCACCGCCAAAGTCTGGCCACCCACTCCCTGGAGGAAGAACACCTCATCTTGTGCCTGGAATCAACATTGACTTGACCAGTTTCCTTCTCTCCTCTACCCCCACCTTATCTCAGATCTAACCCATCAACTTGGCACTGCCCTCTTGAACTGTCCTACCATCCATCCTGCATCACTGTTATCTGCTCCACCCATTGCTCTGAACTATCGCTGTCACCACTTCCACTTTCATTGACCTATCTTCTTTCTAGCTACCTTCACCCCGCCAGCCCCAGTCCCTCCCATCTATCACCCAGCCCCCTTGGACACACTCTCTCACCCCGCATTCCTGATGAAGGGCTTATGCCCAAATCATTGACTCGCTTGCTCCTACTACCAATACTGACCAGTTATGTGATTGAGCCAATCACCAAGTTACTGAATTTGTTCCAGTCCGGTTACTGCGCACTGCTGGACAGATGTGCTGCCAATTTTGTGCTGTGCATTTAAAGCATGGAACCTCTGTTATAAATCCTGACTGATAATGGACTAACTCATCAAAGTATGAATGCAAAAGGACTTACTTTGTTGCATTTTTTTTTATTTTGCACACATTAGGACATCGAGCAAGTATACAACTTCAAGTGGAGCCCCAACAATGATACTGTATGGGTTGGTGTTAAGACATGGACTGGGAATGTTAACACTTACCAATGAACATGGAGCAGTTACTAAGGAAGTGATGAGAGAAATGAGCAGGTCACAAAGTAGGTAAAGGCAGCTTTCCACCTGATGGAGCCACTGGAAATTTGAGTTCTCATGTGATCGAACGACTGAAATGACTCGTGTCACAGAAAGGTCAGTTGTGGTAGTTTCTGCGCATAACATGAATTCAACGTTGCATCAAGAAAGCAGATCCATCTCTCCGTGTGTGACAATCAGGGTGAGGAAGTAGAGAAACATTCAAGGTGGTCAGAACAGTGCCATCCTTCCTCAATGGTGTTTGGAAGGAAAGGGAACCCAGTTAGGCTTCAGTTTGATAAACCCATGGTTACACTTGATCTGTGTAAGTTCATCACTGTGTAAGGGACCGCTCCTCAGGAAGGTGGTACTGGCCTTTGGAGAATGTACAGTGTGGATTCAGCTGAATGATACGGGATGGGATTATGTCTGTAAAGGGGGAAAGAGGAACCGGTGTGTGAGTGGGGCATGAAGTGTTAAAATTTGATCCAAGTACATTGAAGGACTGACATCATAAAGTACCTCAATCATTCAGGTAGATTAAGGATCTGGAAACCTTCCCCCCAATCACTAAGCATGCTGGAATGAATTACATCCTGCATTATTAGCACGGCACAATTCTCTTCTACAAACAGACAAAGGGTGAGTGTGGAAAATGGAGTTGCACCATCTGACTGAATGATATGCAGCACCAGTGGGCTTCAGAATTCACCCTTTCTGGGTCTCTGAAAGTGGGGTTCAACTCTCCCTTTCAACAGCGGGGTTTTCAGGGAGAGCAGAGGGGAGGTGAGGGAGAGCTGTTAGATCTTCCCTCTGCTCTCTCTCCAGTGGCAAACACATCCCTTTGGAAATGTGTAGTTTGCTGTCTGTGGTCTAACCAAGTTTATCCCACTTGTGCACTGGAAATCAAGCCCCACTATTTCCTGAGTCATCAAAAAGTTGAACACTTATTTAAAGCAACAAGTTGCCCAACAATACACATCATACTACAAGAATACAGGCCTGCAGTTTTCTTTGCTATTTAACTGTTTAATATAATTAAACCAGTTTAAACCAATGACAAAAATGCCGTGTTGAGTTGCCAAACTGTAATGAAAGTTTAATTGTTAGCTCTTTTATGTAATCCCATTCACACAAGCAAAACCAGAGAAGACACAAATATTATGTTTGTTATAAAATTTCATGAAGGAAACACTATTCAGTCGTTCCAGTTGAGTTGGCAGGGACTGATATGTTGTTCTCTTTAAGATTCTTTTGATCCCTTCCAAATGTTTGATGATGACATGAGTTTGCAGGAACACCAATTCTCAATTTCCCATTCGCTGTTTGAAAATGTGTTGTTTCTGTGTCTCTGGAAGTAACTTCCAATTGTCCTTTTTAACAGAGGGTTTTCAGAGAGAACAGAGGAACACTGAGAAGGATTACCTATCTACCAGGGTGTCTTCATTCAGTTCCCCATGCAGATAGGGCAGAGAGTGATACGCATGCTCTGTCTTCGCAGGCTGGTTCCGAACCCTGTATTCTCCACACAATGGGCTGTCGTGAGTGAGCAAGAGATTGTTACTTTGCTGAGCTCTCCTGAATACACCACAACTGGTGCATGTTGTAAAATGGATTCAAATCGTGTTTCTGATCAGAATGATTCTGAATGCACACACAGACCCACACACGCACACATACACACACACACGAACACACACATACACACACAAACACTTACACTGATGTACACATTCTCACACACACACTCACACATACATACCACACACACACACAACACACACACAGATACACACACGCACACATCCACACACACACACGTACACACAAACATATGCACACATTCCCACACGCCACAAATTCTCACACACACACGTACACTCACACACACACACATATTACCATCCACTCACACATGACACGTACACACGCGCACACACTCTCTTTTTTGATTACTTTCTTCTTTAAAGAAAAACAATGAATATAAATCTCACAATTTCGATGATCGTTCTCTTGTCCATTTCTGACACCGTGCCCTTTTGTTAAAAGCAATACCTTTTCCTACTCGGATCCATGAACCAACAAAGTAAAAGTGCTCTCACTCTCTCGGCGGAGCAGGTAACGGCTGTCTGGTGGTGTTTTTTTAAGTCGCGGGTATAGTCCAATTTTAACGGCTAAAATTTAAATTTTTTAAGCGCCTAG